>NC_056598.1:20850833-20896533 GCF_018340385.1 Cyprinus carpio | reverse complement strand
AGAGGAGGGACAACACAGATCTGACAGTGAATGCCAGTTCACTTGCACACTGGAGATTTTTTTCAGTTTTTCTCTTCTATAGTCTCACATTTTTTTTAATTTTTTTTTTGTAGATATTATATGTACTGGGAGAAATGTGACCCTTAAATCTTAAATTACATGCAGGAGAAAAATGGTTGAGTGTGCATGATACAGGTGCATGATCTACCCTTGGTATATCCAGTACACTTAAATAATCTTTACAATTACAGCTAGTTTCAAGCATCAGTGTTCTAAAACATTTTCAGTCTAATTCAAATTTGGGTTTCCAAAATAACCATTTTAAGCAAATTTTAAACTATCCATCTACAAAGTGGAATTCGAACACCATGCTACCATGTAAAAGTAGATCACATGACAACACAAACATTTAAAAGAAGCAGGAGATGAAACACAGTTTTTGAGAGCACAGCTGATTGAATGTTGGTTTATACAGTAGATCAACTATGTTTAGATGGGCTTTGATTTCCCTGTGTTGCATAGCACATATGATGGTAAGCCCACATCTGTATATTTTAAAAGAAAATTATTTACTGAAATTAAAATTAATAAATGTTTGTTTACTTTGCTAATAATTCATGTTAATAATTACTTACTTTTTCATATCTATTTTTCCCAGTGTCCTCAGCACAGGACAGGGTTGAGCAGTCTTCAAGAGGAATGATTGAAAGTGAAGAAGCTCAAGTTATTTATACAGTATGTGTAATTTACCTACTACTTCTACAAATCTGTACCTCTTTTGGTACAAAAAACAAACTACCAAAACAGATCACCAACATTCATTCTGAATCAATACACCACTGAGCCTGATTTATAAAAAAAAATATTCTGCAACACTGAATCCACACCAAGAACATTTCCACTGACAATCAAGAACCTACAGGTGTCTGACTCTGCAGTGTACTACTGTGCTCTGAGGCCCACAGTAACTGGAACACACACAACACTCATACAAAAACTAAGGAATACACATTATAGAGGACTTACATTACCAGGCCCCTTGAAATCTGTATGCACAGAACATACAAGTGCATCTTAATAAATTATAATGTCGTGGAAAAGTTCATTTATTTCAGTAATTCAACTCAAATTGTGAAACTTGTGTATTAAATAAATTCAGTGCACACACACACTGAAGTAGTTTAAGTCTTCGGTTCTTTTAATTGTGATGATTATAATAAGTAATGGGGACAAAATAAAAGAAAACATACTAGAACTATATTTGAGCCAGGTGTGCAGTGTTTAATGCAGATATAGGATATAGATCACTTTTTTAAAGGTATAAGAGGGTCGTCAAAAACATTGGGTAGGCTATAGTCAAAAAAATCAGATTTTGGCCATCCACGACCTGCAGTTGTAAATGCAGCCTAAATGAAAATTTTATAGTTTTAAACTATGTGCAGATATAAGGGTGGTTTTGGCATCAAAGAGCAGGAGTTTGGCATATTGGTCCCAAGATGATCTGTCTACATTTGCTAGACTGTCACAAAGATCAGTCCCTGCTGCAGTGACCACACACATATAACAATGATATTTCATTCAGTCATTCTGCTTACTGCCCTTGACATGTAAGTGCATTTTGTGTATGTTTTGCATGCATATATTTACATAAAAATTTTGACAAAAAATCATAACATTTTATAAAGCAATGTTTCAAAGGGGTGATAAGATCATAGTTAGATGCATTTTGCGTTTTTGCCAGGTTGTGAATCAGGTGAGTTTCAGCACTCCACCAGACAGAGACATGTGTCATTAAGCTACAAATGTAAGCACACATACAATTATGACACTCCTTTTAGCTATTCTAAACAAATGTTCATGGATATATCCAGTGAATAAACAACCTTAACATACAGAGGGATAAGTATAGTGTGGATCAAACATTAAAAAAACAATTGATAAATCCTATCTTGATAAAGAATTGTTTAAGGTTTACTATATAAATAATATCCATGTTTAGCAATTTCAAGCTTCATCCATAGCTTCATGAGCCTCAAATCATCACAACAAACAAGCTCTTCAGTGAGCATTCAACTATTATATTATAATAGCTTATGCAGTGGGAATCTGACCTGAATCTTGAATTCAAAATCTAAATTTAAATCCAAAATTATTTACACTGTGAAACATTATGTTCATTTTATTGGTTCATTAAGAATTAGTGTTTGTATAAAATAAATACAAATATATTATAATTCCTTGCAGCAAAAGATTTCCTCTAACCATTGCAGAGCAAAAACATGAGAAGCAGCAGATGATATCATCACTTAGAAAGCAGGAAGTTTCAGTGTGTTTGAGTGTGAAACTGTAGAGACTCACAGTAACACAGATCTACAGCTCAGAGCACAGAGAACATTAACACACATCCGATCTGAAAATATAGTCAACATGGAAAAACTCTTGCTGCTGATTTTAATTCTGACTCTGAGTAGTATTGAGTATTCATTACAGTATTCAGACACATTCGAATGAATATAGTTTTATGTTACTTGACTCAGAAATTATTTTGTTCATTTGTTTTAGGTGTATGACTGCAGGACCAGATTAGACCAAATCAAGAAAACTAGTGTTATAAAGGAAGAGGAGACTGTGACCCTCAGCTGCACATATGATACAAGCAGCAATTATGCTTATTTGTACTGGTATAGACAGTATCCTAATGAAGAGCTTCGCTATTTGTTATTCAAGTCTGCACGATCGGGTAGTGCAAGTGGGAGCCCCGATGATCCTCGCTTTCAGTCGACTACATCACAAACGTCCACTGAACTCACTATTACTGGTGCAACTCTGTCAGATTCAGCTCTCTATTATTGTGCTCTGAGAGTTGGAGCACAGTGATACAAAGTTTGTGTGAAGCTGTACAAAAACTCAAATTCCATTTTCCCCTTTGATGTCAAAGCCATATCAAACCCACAATCTATAATTCACACAATTTATTTCACATGTGGAAGCACACCTGTGTGCAGTTACTGAAAATGTAATGAAAAGGAAACACAATACTTCCCGAATTACATTTTAGAATTACACCACAACTCTCTTTGAGAAAGTTTACCACTCCAAGTCAAATTATTTAAATACTACAAAATAAAATGTCCAATGAATGTCATTTTATTTCTTATTTATTCTGATTACTTGATTCTGACATTAGTTACTGCAAATTATGTTAGAATATATTAGTTAAATTTAAATGCTTCAGCTCAGCAAAAAAAATATTTAAACTATCCACAAGGAGGCATTATTCTTCAAAATCTTATGAAGAACCTAAAGAGAAACTATACTGTAAGAAGAAAACACTTGTTAAAATATTATCCTTTTTTAATGTAAAGTGGCAATGGCAAAATGGGCAATGATTTTGGTAAGAACATTTACACTTCACCATTTCTTCACTAAGTTCACATGAATAATGTGTAAATCTATTTGCTAATGTTGTAAAAAAAAAAAAAAAAAAAAAAAAAAAAAAAATCCATTCATGTCATGCAACAGGCAAGCATAGGCTATTATCCGCCAAAATACAGATTCGTCACGCACCAACTTCTAAATCTGATTTCATTATTAATTTACTTACAATAAATAAACAGTAAAATATATTAAAATAACTACATTATATGCATATTTACTTTGAGTTGAAAAGATTATTAATTAACAAATATTTAGTTAAATCTTTCAAGTATCAAGTATTTAAAGTTCAAGATGAACCTGAAGTTGTGAAGTTGGCAAAATAAAACAGAGCAGATCTACAGTATTTCCACTGTGTTTAATTATTTTTTTCTCTTCAACATGTGGTAACACCTGGGTAAGACTGAATTAGGCCTGTTATAAAACTTCAAAGAAACATTAACAATTCTGTTCTGGATATCACTTTCCAGCTTAATTTTTACATTAATAACTACATTTTAATCATTATAATTATTTTTTCCAAGAAAATTCTTGAACAACACTGAGCTTTTTCACACTTACAAACTTCATCCAGCTGAATATAACCCAAACTTCTCTTTAGCAAATGCAAAAGTCACATGAGTTTGTGACATTTACAATATTTGACCATGCTTGCAATGGTTGGTGTATTAATTAATAATATCATTGAAGAATGCTGTATATCAAAACAGATACAAAGAATCATATGACAGCAATGGTTGTTTAACAAGTTTATTTGCAATTCATTGACATGTTGTACCTTTGTTTCTGTTTAAAGTTTTTTTTTCACTTTTCTGCTACAAATTGTCACCTTTCATCATAATTGATGCAAAGAAAAGTGGAATCCAGTTAAGACCTCTGTTGATGTTTCTCTCCCTTTCAATTGCACGAAAAACAAGTAACTTGACAGATAAGAATAGCCTCAAATGAAGCGTTTCCCCCCCCCCCCCCCCAGTTGTTTTATGTACTGTATTTCGGAATTTATAATAAATATTGATGAGTGAATATCTCTTACCCATGAAAAGCTGAATTATTATCCGGTAAAGAGAAACATAATGTCTTCAGAGAGACAGAGAGATGTTTGAATAACTGTTTTAGTCTGTCTTACACTCTCAACAGAGTGAATATATAAAAATATATAATAAAAAAAAGCATATGTCAGGATGCATGTTTATTTGTTTCAGTCACAGTGGGCTGCAGAGCATAGTACTGTAGTAAACAGCAGAGTCAGACACACACACATCCTTGATCGACAGTGAAACTGAGATTGAGGATTTGTTGGAATCTGCACAAAATCTTTTCTTCCTCATTCATTCATTCATTCACACATTCATTCATTCATTCATTCCACTGTTGTTTGTTCCAGTTGAGAGTTTATGGAGCATGTAAACTAATCTTAAAGTATCTTGTGTCAAGAAATGTTTCTTCTGTAATGATTCAGTTTGATGACAGTCAGTGTTTGTCTTTACAATCTTCCAATGCACAATTGTTTGCAGAGTTTAATAATTAATTATAATTCCCACCAACATCATAAATTATACCACACTGTAGCCAACTTTAGAAATTACATAGTTTTCATATGATTAAAAAAAGGGATTCAGCTTTGAAGTGAGAGAGATTAATTTTATTATTTTATTGGTTTTCAACACCGAAATTACTGATATATCTCCACCATTTAAAGTGCAATCTGAAGCACAGTTCAGACAATTAACCTGATTTTTTAACAATTTCAAGGCATGTATATGAAATCAGATTTAATTAAATTATTTTACCGAACAATTTACAGTTCTCACCCACTTCAGAATATAATCAATATTCTATCGTCACTCAGCAACTGAAATGAAATCAAAGATAAACACTAAGATACACTCGTAACTTAATAAGACTGATATATGCTACACCTTTAACTTGAAATAGTTAAGCAATGAACAGATAAATACAGAAATTAATAATGTAATATAGGCTAATCAAATACATGGACACATACTGTATGCACATTCTAAGATTAATCATTGTACTGTATATATAGATATAATTAAGTGATATGGTTTTACATATACACAGTATAACAGGCTTCACTGACACTGACTGTAGCACAGGCTCCTCCCAGCAGTCAGACAAAGTGATCTGAATTTATTGCTGCTTTAACAGATGCAGAAAGAGGAAGGGACGCATTACACACATCATACTCTGTATATTTTTTAAGAGTCTGCAATTTCAATTGCATATAATGGCACTGTGGAAAAGTGCCATTTTGATCATAGTTTTATATATCTGGGGTGAGTAACAAAATCAATGATTCTTTTCAAATATATTTCATGTGAATTTTTCCTTATGTGTGTAATGTGCATATTTATTAGTATTGTTTTAAATCTGTTTCAGGTTGTAGTTCTCAAGACAAAAGTTGATCAGCATACAAGGATTCAATCTGCTTTCGAAGGTGATACTGTAACGATTAACTGTACATATCAGACTGCTTATCCAACCCCAACTCTCTTCTGGTACCAGCAGAAAGACAATGGACATCCAAAGCACATGTTAAATAAATTCTCTAAATCTGGAAACACTGAGGAAGAATTCAAGGAGAGATTTCATGCAAATCTCAGCACAACTTCAGTTCCACTGACAATCCAGGAAGTGCGTGTGTCTGACTCTGCTGTGTACTACTGTGCTCTGAAGCCCACAGTGACTGAAACACACTCAACACTCATACAAAAACTCTGACAATAAATGAGAGCCCTAAATTAAATTTAGATTACATAAACGTCTACAATTTAACCATTTCACTTCATATCATAAATCAGTTTACCCCATCTTTTAAATGTATCATTAAACCTGATATAAATTTATATTTTAAACAGGTCATTTTTACATCAAAACAACACACCAGTGACCAATATTCTGTTATAACCATATGTTGATGGTACTCAGTTATTACTAGAATAAAATTTAATATGACGTGAGCAGAAATACAACTCTTATTTCATTGCTTTGTTGAACAATGCACGTTTATTACATAACCCTATTGGGGACCAGAAGAGGGCGATATACACTCCGCAGTCATGCATCAGCTTTATAAGTTGCCATTGCCAGAGAAATATGTAAATGATTGTTACATTAGGCATATTACCGTATTAAGAAAAAATAATAATAATAATAATTCAACCCACTACATGGCTGTAAATAAATTTACTAGATTTCTTTTATATTTGAACTCAAATATTGATAACCTAGAATTTCAATGCTGTGTTCTCATTTGTGCAGTAATAAGGAGGAGCCTGTGGAGGTTTGAGTAAAAGCAAAGTGATCATTTAAACTTCTCACAGTGCAAACATGATGATTCCTTGTGTTCTTCTTCTGCTATTGTTGATAAAAAGTAATGAAGTTTACTTATTGTCATGTTTCACTCAGATAGGAAGGGACGAGGAGATGCAGGAGAATACTTTGAAGGAGTTTTATTCAGGAAACAAGGAAACAACAAACACTGGAACATCAGGGATGACATTTAACATCACACAAGGAGAACAGAACGGGCTAGAACTAAATAGGTGCAGATAACGAGGGGCAGACAGGTGAGGATATAACTGATAAAGAGACATCTGGAACAAATCAAAACAATCAGGGAGTAGGAACATACTCAATAACACGGGATAGAGTCTGACACTTATGACTTTTAGACATTTGAAGAAATAATATATATAATGTTATATATAATTGAAGTGCTTTGAGCGACTGTTCCTAGCACACCCTCAAGGACTGCCTCCCACCCACACTGGACCCACACCAATTTGCTTACCGTAGCAATAGGAGCACAGAGGATGCAGCATGCACAGTTCTGCACTCTGTACTCACATACTTGGACAATAACAACACATATGTACGGATGTTGTTTGTTGACTTCAGCTCATTTAACACTGTCATTCCTTCCAAGTTGACCACAAAACTTGGAGACCTGGACATTAACACCTCCCTCTGAAACTGGATTATGGACTTTCTGACCAACAGACCTCAGCATGTTAGGTCAGGCCACACCTGCTCCACCACCATCACACAACAACACCGGCGTACCACAGGGCTGTGCATGGATTGAACTCCATCATTAAGTTTGCAGATGACACCACAGTGATTGGCCTCATCAGAGACAACGATGAGACTGCCAACAGGAAGGAGGTTCAGCCCCTAGCAAAGAAAAAAGGAGCTCATTGTGGACTTCAGGAAGAAGAAAGGAAGCACGCACGACCCCATACACATTAACGGGATGGTTGTTGAACGTGTCCCCAGCTTCAAGTTCCTGGGAACCATCATCTCCGATGATCTGTCCTGAACCACAAACACCTACAGCCTGGTCAAGAAGGCTCACCAGTGCCTCTTCTTCCTTAGGACACTGAAGAAGAACCAGCTGTCTTCAGCCATCCTGGTGAACTTTTACCAGTGTGCGAACGAGAGCATCCCAACCAGTTGTTTCACATTCTGGTATGGAAACTGCTCAGTTGGTGACCGCAAGGCACTGCAGAGGGTGATGAAAACCGCCCAAAGCATCACAGGGACACCACTCCCAGCTACCGAGGACATCCAGAGAAAACGCAGCATTCTTAAGGACTCCTATCACCCTGACCATAGACTGTTTAACCTCCTGCCCTCCGGGAGGCGCTTCAGGAGCCTCCGGACAAGGACTAGCAGACTCAGGAACAGCTTTTTCCCTACAGCTGTCTCCTTACTGAATTCTGCCCTCTGACACCCACCTCCACCCACCACCAGCACCACACCCCACACCCCACACACACACAGTCCTCACCCCTCCTCATCACTACATCTGGCTTACAGACAAACAAACAAACAAAAAACTTTTTTGCTGTCCATTGCACTAGTGTAAATAATGTTCATATGCTCATTGTTTCTGCTTATAGTGTACATACACTTATTACACAATCCATCTGTATAGTATGTTCATAGTACACCCATCTGTATATCATGCTGAAAGTATTTAAAAATCTGTAAATTATGTCCATAGCACTGCCTTATCTGTATATTTATTATACATTTGTAACATATTGTAGACACTGTATATCCTGTACTTACTACTTATTGCACTTCTGGTTAGATGCTAACTGCATTTTGTTGCCTTGTATCTTACATGTGCAATGACAATAAAGTTTAATCTAATCTAATCTAATCTAATCTAATCTAATCGACGCAAGACCAACCTAAAAAAATAAATAATGTCTCTCTCATTTTTTGAAATCTGTCCCTATATTTAACAAATGTGAAATGAATTTCAGTATTTGTTTACAGATATTTATAACATTAAATAACACTACATTAAATGCCTACATTATGTGATTTATAATAATTACAGCAAATAATGTAATATCCTCATATTTTCAGCATATTTTCATATTTTTCTGCTGTTTACTATTTTGATCTATTTTTTCTTAAAACTTTAGATATTTCACAACACCGTAATAACACCTACAGCACAACACAAATGCTGCTATATTTTCAATGACCAGAATACATCAAAACTTTAAGCTGCAAAGGTTTGGTTAAATGCCACATTTTAGTGGACCTTAAATTTTTCCATCATGACCAACCCAGCAAATGGATATACAAACCCGTTTTTCCACAACTGTTCATAATGAATAATCATCAACCTCCATCACAAAGTTTGTTCTTTTATCTTTTCAGAGTGTATTCATTACAAAGGATAAAAAAAAAAAAAAATCTAAACCTTCATGTGTATTACTGTGCTCTGAGTGTTTTGGGAAATCAACTGAAGTTAGACCGTAATGTATGCTATTATTTTCCCTTTTCAAGACTTTTGAAATGTGTTATATTTCTGCTGGAGGAGGTGGAGCTCTAAGCACTGGCACTCATTGTGATTCTGTTAAATCATTGTGATCCTGTTAAATCATTGTGATTCTGTTAAAACTCTCCAGTGCCTGTTGCAGAGCTCATTTAAGCTGCATTAGTGAACACAGAAAATGGTACCCCAATCTATTATTCTGCTATTTGTCTTTACCTGTAAGTATTTAATTTTGTTGCATTATTCATACAGTATTCATGCCACTGAAAAAAATTACTGTTCACACTTGACACACTAAAATATCCACATTCGTAAACATTGATTTATTTTTGCAGGTACCACATATGGAAATGAAATCAGACCAACTAAAACTGAGGAGTTTGCTGTTCAGGGTTCAAGTGTTACATTATCCTGCAGTTATTCATCTGCACAGTCTTTATTCTGGTACCGTCAGTATCCCGGATCAGCTCCTGAATTCCTCGTAACCATCACATATCGTGCAACAGAAGCTAAGAAGTCTGATATAGATCCCAGATTCACTGCTAAACCCAACAAAGAAAAGCAAAACCATGTGGATCTGGAGATCTCCTCTGCTAAAGTGACATACTCTGCTTTGTACTACTGTGCCCTGACGCCCACAGTGACAGGAAACACAAAACCACTGTACAAAAACCTGACACATCTGAGAAGACAAATCTGTTTATAGGAGGACATTTATAAGAGAATACTTAAATATCTTTGAAAATGAGCCAATATGTTTCATACTGCACACTAAAAACTTTAAGTGTTGAGCACATGCATACAGTTTGAGAAATCAAAAATATTTAGTTACAGTATATATTAAGTTGCAAAAAACAATATTAAATGTATTAAAATATAATTAAATAAAATTATATTCCCTGCAATTTTAAGGACAGCATACAATACTGAGCTGCTATGATACAATCAACAAAACTGTGCTCTTTATAAAATATCAAAACATGAATTACCCTCTTAATAAAAATTACCCTAATCATCATAAATCAATTTTCTGACATATTACACCCATCCATAGTGCATGAAAATCAGGAGAAAACATTAGACTGTAACTGATTGTATCTTTCTTCTGTTCTCCAGGAGTGAAATGTAAACAGAGAGGAGGGTCTACACAGATCTGACACAATCTAATCAAATAAGACTGGAGTAGAAACAATTCAGTCTTCCAGTGAACACAGTGCACAGCACAATGGATGTCTTTTCAGTTTTTGTCTTCTATAGTCTGGCATGTTAAAACAGATCTCATTAAACATGTACCTCTTCTTTTGATTAGCTTATTTAAAACAGATCTCATTAAACATGTACCTCTTCTTTTTCAGCTGCTGTCTCTGGAAACATCACACCAGACGAAACAGAGCTTTTTGCTGAGGAGGGTTTAAATGTTACATTATCCTGTAGTTATTCCTCTGCAGATTATCTATACTGGTACCGTCAGTATCCCGGATCAGGTCCTGAAACATCTTGTGCTCATCTTTGATGGTGCAACAAACACCGAAAAATCTGACGTAGATCCAAGACTCTCAGTTATACTCACTAAACGGGAACAAAAGCATGTGGATCTGATCATCTCCTCTGCTGCTGTATCAGACTCTGCTCTGTACTACTGTGCTCTGCAGCCCACAGTGACAGGAAACACATCAGTTCTCTACAAAAACCCTTTACCCAGTGAGAGCGAGCAAGAATATCATACAGTCTTAAATTGACATTGATACAACATACAGTACTGTCCTTCACTTTGTGCACTCCACTTTTTCTAAGTAATATAATACAGTAGGTTCTATATGCTATAAAAAGTGTTAAATGATAATCACAATGTGCAAGCACATTTCTACCACAGGGCTGCTCTTGAGAAAACGCACACATGGATCTTTCTTTTTCCTTGCATGAGGATAAAAGCTGCTATATAGATAGATAGATAGATAGATAGATAGATAGATAGATAGATAGATAGATAGATAGATAGATAGATAATTTGTGCTTATTTGAGCAGTTTGTATTCAAAGCAAACAGCATCATGTGACAGCGAGCAGGAAGTTCCTGGGTGTCTTTACCACCTTCAGTTTCTCACACACAGTGCAGAATACTGAAAGGCTCAAGAAAGAACTGAGCTGATTTTACTCAACATGGACAGATGCTTTATACTCATTGTTATTATGGGAACAGGTACATTAATTATTCAGAAAATGAAGAAACAGTGGAATCTAAATCTCCACAATGTTTTAAACAAACTTCTTTTAGTCATTTTTACTGTTTGCACAGTGTCTTGTGTTGGAAATGTGTTTGGTTTACTGTAAATTCTGCTTTTTGCTCACAGGTTTGGTGTCTGGGGACAGTATTGAGCCAGATAAAGAGAAAAATGTTATCACAAAAGAAACAGAAACTGTCAAGCTGAGCTGCTTGTACATCACAAACCAGCAATAATGTTCGTCTTTACTGGTACAGACAGTATCTACATGGGGAAATTATGTTTTTAGCATATAAAGGTGCTCGATCACTGAGTGCTGCAGACACCGCTGATGATCGGTTTCATGCAGCTACAACACAAACATCCACTGAACTCACTATTACTGATGTACGTCTGTCAGATTCAGCTCTCTATTATTGTGCTTTAAGAGTAGGAGCCCAGTGATACAAAACATGAAGAATGTCGTACAAAAACCTGAAGCTCTTTTTACTTTGAACTAATAGAGAAAACCACAATCAAAACCATAATCTATCCAGCCCTGAATGTAATTAAGTTTGTGGCAACACCTGTGAAGTAGATTAATTTACAGCATAAAAGTAAACCAGAAAGAAAAAATTTAAATATATTCAGTTTTAATGTGTCATTAGTTCCCTGCATGAATACAATATTAAATCAATGTTTATGCAACAAATTCCTCTTATTTTAATTTAAAGGGTTAGTTAACCCAAAAATGAAAATTCTGTCACTCACCCTCATGTCTCAAACCCTTAAGACCTTTGTTCATTTTTGAAACACAAATTTAAGATATTTTAATGGTATCTGAGAGCTGTCTGACCCTGCATAGAAACAAAGCAACTGAAATATCTAGAAAGAAGCAAGGAGATCTGTAAAATAATCCATGTCACATCAGTGGTTCATCCGCAATTATACGAAGCTACCAGAATAATTTTTGTGCACAAAAATAAAAAATAAAGACTTTATGCAACAATTCGTCTCCTCCGCATATCCTTGGTGCCATTTTGAAGAATATCCGCTGGACGTAAACAACATGCTGTTCTGTGTCAGCTGCGTCACACGGATACGCTGTTTCCGTTCAGATCAAATCACAACAAGGTAGGAAACAGATCCGGCGTGCCAGTATAATGTGACAAGATGGCAGTGTTCTCAGAGATTCACTAGGAATTGCAGCAGAGAACAAGAACTTGGGTATAATGTTGCTCATAGAGGAGGGACTCAGTGTTCACAGATCTGACATGATCTAATTGTGTCTCAAAGAGACATTCGTTCTGACTCTATT
Organism: Cyprinus carpio; assembly: GCF_018340385.1. Taxonomy (NCBI): domain Eukaryota; kingdom Metazoa; phylum Chordata; class Actinopteri; order Cypriniformes; family Cyprinidae; genus Cyprinus; species Cyprinus carpio. The sequence goes on along the minus strand of NC_056598.1, from coordinate 20,883,759 downwards.
CAGAGTGAACACTTGTACAATGGATCTTCATTCAGTTATTCTGTTTTGTGCCTCAGCAGGTACTAATTTGGTTATTATTAACTTTTCTGTTTCATTTAAAACATTTCATTAAGAAGAAATGTTTTCTTTTTCAGCTGCTGTCTTTGGAAATGTCATCAAACCAAACAAAACCGATGTTGCTTATGAAGAGGGTTCAAATGTTATATTGTCCTGTAGTCATTCACCTGGAGCTACAGATTATATCCACTGGTACCGTCAGTATGAAAGATCAAAACCTGAATTTCTTGTACTATCCTTTGCTAGTGCAAAACAAGCTGAGGTGTCTGATGTAGATCCAAGATTCTCGGTTAAAGTAGAAAAAGGGGAAACAAATCCATGGGGATCTGAATATCTCCTCTGCTGCTGTATCAGACTCTGCTCTGTACTACTGTGCTCTGGCACCCACAGTGACAGGAAACACATCAGTTTCCTACAAAAACCTTTTACAATGGGAGAGGAGAGGAACACAGAGAAAGAGAAAAAAGACAATGAGAAAGTGGTAACTACCCATTACAATAATAAGTCAGAGAAATAACAGGAACAGTGAATAAATCTCAGGCAGTTACCTAAATCAAAAGGTAGACAACTTTAATCAGTCTATTGGTAAAACAATCAAAAACAAAGGAACAGTCTAAAAGTAAGTGAATTAAATCCCTACAATATTGTCCTTTAGTTGACAAATCAATTTAGAATGTCCTGTAATTCATAAAACAGTCAAATGTGGCAAACATCAAAACATCTCAAATTATTCTCGTGTGCAATATAAGGGGCAGGATCATTTATGCCACACAATGGCAGTGTTCACACTTCACACACATTCACATGGAGATAATGCTACATTTCAAGTTATATAATATATAAAAAACAGTGAGAATATACAACTGCAAAATATTTTTTTAAATATATTTTCACCAGTTGATATTTCCATGATCATGACAAATATGGGGAAATTAAACAGTCCAATATGCAAGCCATGCCTTTATGTTGCAGGAAGTTCCTGTGTGTGTTTCTGACCGATCCGCAGTGACTTACAGCTCAGAGCACAGAGAGACTCAACAGAGAACTGAACTGATCTGATTGAACATGGACAGATGCTTTATACTGATTGTCATTGTGGGAACAGGTATACATTATTTACTGAACAATTGACAAAAATATTTATGTACATAAAAATGTATGATCTTTTAAAATCTCAAACACAAAAGGCTATGTTGATATTATTTTGGTCATTTCTATTTTGTAAAACATGCTGTGACATGTGTTTCCAATATTATTTTGACAACTTGGCTTTCACAAATCAAAAATCAGTTATATACGTGCTTACTGTTGACAGGTTTGGTGGCTGGAGACAACATTGAGCCAGATAAAGGGACAGAAAAAAAACTCTCAAGAAAGAGAAATGGTCAAGCTAATCTGCTCATATAGTACAAGTAGTGACTATGTTGTGCTTTACTGGTACAGACAGTAACCCATCAGAGAACCACAGTATTTATTATTCAAAGGTGCCCGATCATGTTCTGATACACACACCTCTGATGGTCAATTTAATTCAGATACATCACGTACATCCACTGAACTGACTATTACTGATGTACGTCTGTCAGATTCAGCTCTCTATTATTGTGCTTTAAGAGTAGGAGCCCAGTGATACAAAACAGAATAGTTGTCATACAAAAACCTGAAGCTCTTTTGAAAACCACAATCAAAACCATTATATATCCAGCCCTGAATGTAATTAAATATGGGGTAACACATAGAGAGTTTGAATTAGACATACAAAAAAAAAAAAACGTCCAAAAAGCACCAACAATGCAGTATTACATTCTTTGCGGTTCCTTTTATACACAAACACATTCTAAAATATAATTTCTTTATTACTTGTCATGCAGTAAAACAGGGAGCCAGTAGAGGGAAGATTTGTCTTTTTCAATATTAGGACTCCTTCTACTTCTTCTAATGACTGTGTCTCTCAGCACTACTCCTGCTGATTTCATGGCTCTGTTGCCTCTCCAACAGTATCCAGCCTATACTGATATATTATCGTTCAGTCTGTTGGGTTTATTTTCATGGCTTTGGCAGTGACATCAGAGCTTCTTCTCCAACTGACACACAGACTATTGTCATGCTCAAATCTAGTCCTCAACAAACCAAAGCCATATGCATAATATATTATTCTTTTAGTAAATGCTTTTACTCAAAGGGTCTTTGTAATTTCTGTAATACTTTGTTTTTTATATTTCTTGCTGCAAGAAAGAATGATGCATTATAAAATCATTTGTTTTGTTAAAAAAATTATAAAAAGCAAAAAAAAAAAAAAAAAAAAAAAAAAAAAAGTCACAAAGGGTCTTGTTTGCATTACAATTATTTCAGCTTTTGTCTTTGAGAAGGACCCTTTATAATTGAATGAAAACAATATAATTTCAGAAGTTGGCCACTGTGTGGCATAATCTATGATGCTGAATTATGAAGTCCCTGCTATATCCTCTGCAAACAGATTTCTGCACTGTTAGCCTTCAGACTAATATTGCCTGCTGCACATAAACTATGTTAATCTGGCTGAGGAATTAATTTTACTGGCAGTAGTTCTTGGTACGTAACAATTCAATTAAAATCTAACATAGTTCATCATCATTACATAAGAATATACAGTATATCTGTGTTTTTTTTTTCTTGACAGAGTGCAATACACAGGATTCTGTTCAATCAGCCAACAAGAGTTCAAACTGCTTCTGAACATGAGATGGTTAAACTTCACTGCACTTACAGTACCAGTGACCAATACCCTAATCTTTACTGGTACCAACATAAAACCAACGGATTCCCAGTTTACATGCTCCGTAAACTCACGACTGGATCAAGCAGCAGTGAAAAAGAATTCGAGGAGAGATTTCACGCAGATCTCAACAAATCCTCAAGCTCAGTTTCTCTGTCAATCCAGGATGTGCATGTGTCTGACTCTGCAGTTTACTACTGTGCTCTGCACTTCGACTGAAACACATAAACATCTGGACAAGATATAAGAGATATAATAAACATACAGTTTTAACATAAGCATATTTTTCACTGCTGTTAGCAGTGGGTGGAGTTTATTCACGCTGTTGAGAGTGTGCGAAAGAGACAGACAGTTGTTCAAATACTATTTTTGCCATTACTGTCTTTCTGACTTCATGTTTCTCTTTAACTGGATAATAATTCAACTTTGCATGGGTAAGATATATTATTTTAAGTAATATGCTTATGATAAAAAATCCCTTAAAATCCATTTAGTGTTACATATGCAGCGTATAAATCTTTTTTTTTTTTTTTTTTTTTTTTTTTTTTTTTTTTTTCCACAGGAAATTCTTTTAGTGACACAATACAACCATGGTTTCCAGAAAAACATGATTCTGAGGGTAAAAATATGACTCTGTCCTGTAACTACAGTCTCACTAGTGGCACTAGTGTTACTATCCAGTGGTATCGCCAGTATCCCGGAGCAAAACCTGAGTTTTTACTTTTTGTCACTGAATATTCTAGCAAATCTGAGCCCGAACTACGACTATTTTCAGAAGCTAAAAAAGAAATCAAATGTGTGGATCTGGTGATCTTCTCTGCTACTGTATCAGACTCTGCTCTGTACTACTGTGCCCTGCAGCCCACAGTGACAGGAAACTCAGTAACAATGTACAAAAACCTGATATACAGAATTGCATCTATTACACAAAAATAGCTTTAGCAACAAGAACAAAAACTGTAACAAAATACTAGTAATTTTTAATACTGAAGTCATCTGAGGTCTTTTTAAAGAAAAGAGCTAGTTGAGTTTAGAATAACAGAACATGAGTCAGCATTGTGAGAGACATAAAAGTAAAGCCAGCGTTAAAACATCACTGCTATCAATGATGGTAGATATTAGGAAAATATCACACTGTCACTGAATGCCCGCAACTGACTGATCAAGTGTAGAGAGGGAGTCAAAGTCTTTATTCACTGTATGTTTTGGTGAATAAAGTAATATAGGCTAATCAAATGCATGAATGCATAGTGTATGTATATCCTAAGATTAATCATTGTACATGTAATAATTAAGTGATATATTGTAGTTTAATATATACACATTACTACAGTCTTCTTCACAGAGGCTCCTCCATGCAGCAGTCAGACCATGTGATATGAATTTACTGCTGCTTTAACAGATGCAGACAGAGGAAGAAGATCACAAACATCTCTGAATATTTTTTAAGAGTCTGCCATTTTAATTGTATATAATGGCACCTGGAAATGTAAATTGTGATCCTGGCGTGAGTAGGATTAAATAACGATGCTTTTCAAATAATTTCAAATGACTTTTACAGTAATGTGCAATATTAAGATCATATTGTTTTACTTGATTTTAGGTTGTAATTCTCAATGACAAAGTTGCATAAAGGACTGGGTATTATAGATGAACTGTAACTGTATATCCTACAGATAATAAAGTAATATTGGCTAATCAAATGCATGGATGCATAGTGTATGTATATCCTAAGATTAATCATTGTACATGTAATAATTAAGTGATATATTGTAGTTTAATATATACACATTACTACAGTCTTCTTCACAGAGGCTCCTCCCATGCAGCAGTCAGACCATGTGATATGAATTTACTGCTGCTTTAACAGATGCAGACAGAGGAAGAAGATCACAACATCTCTGAATATTTTTTAAGAGTCTGCCATTTCAATTGTATATAATGGCACCCTGGAAATGTACAATTGTGATCATAGTTTTATATATCTGGCGTGAGTAGTATTAAATAACGATTCTTTTCAAATATATTTCAAATGAATTTTCCTTATGTATGTAATGTGCATATTAAGTCATATTGTTTTAATTTGATTTTAGGTTGTAATTCTCAATCTCAAGACAAAGTTGATCAGCATACAAGGATTCAGTCTGCTTTTGAAGATGACACTGTAACTATCAACTGTACATATCAGACTACTTATACAAACCCTCTCTTCTGGTACCAGCAGAAAGGCAATGGAAATCCAAAGCACATGTTAAATAAATCTCTAAATCTGGAAACAGTGAGGAAGAATTCAAGGAGAGATTTCATGCAAATCTCAGCACAACTTCAGTTCCTTTAACAATCAAGTATCTACGTGTGTCTGACTCTGCTGTGTACTACTGTGCTCTAATGCCCTCAGTGACTGAAACACACTCAACACTCATACAAAATCTCAAACAATGTGACATCATTATGCAATTCAATTTGATTTATTTTTTTTTTATCATTCATTTTAACTTGATTAGATTAAATTGTTTAGTCTATAATTTAATTTTTATGACCTATATTCTGTTTTAGGTTTCTTTCACTTTACATTCAATTTACATGATCTAATAAAAAAAAAAAATGTTACATTCAATTTACATGATCTAATTTCATATTTAGTTACTTTTAAATATGCATTAATTTTTTTCCTACACTTGGTTTCAGTTGATTTCATATTACTCATGCCACTAGAATTATAATATCATTATAAACCTGATTATTGCCGTTTTGTGAATGTGTAGTGTGCTGAAAGGTGTAAAAGACCAGAAGAGGGCGATACACTCAACATTAACATTTAATGAACTGTTCATCCTTCTTGAAGGAGATAAAATATACGAGTTACTGACATGTTAATCATTTCTTTTAAGTAAATTAATTTGCAGTTATAATGAATGAGAACTCTAATGTGTAGGTGAAACCCAGGATTTCATGAACCATAAACTTAAACCATAAACATATACTTTAAAACAGCAGTAGGCCAACATAAGCATCCAACATAGTGAAAAAGATCATCTTAATAATCAGATGAGCTTTATTTCAATTTTTTTTTTGGCTTTTATAGTTTATATTTTTACTTCAGTGATCATTCAAAAGTTGAATTATAATGCTGTGTTTTGATCTTATGCTGACAGATACAGTGGGTGGAGCCTGTGGGGATCTAAAAAAGAGCAACTCAGCTCTTGCTTTGTATATTGCAAACATGGCCGTCCTTTGTGTTCTGCTTCTGTTATTGTTAATTAAAAGTAAGAGCTTACTGATTCTTGACCATTAATCAATTGATCAAATAATGTCATAAATCTGGAGTTTTATACAGTGTTTGGATGTTTTCATTTTTTGTTTTGTTTTTTGATGCTGTTGAACACTGATTTCATTGTAATGTTGTAATATATTACAATGAATTATTTTGGGTAAGTTCAATAAAAAAATGTGATGTAATGTTTTGCAGAGGAGACGTTTGCACAGTCAACAACACCGCTGGAAAACAAGGCACTTAAATCTGAGGGAGAAAATGTCACTCTGTCCTGTAAATATGATGGAGCTGTTAATAACCTGCACTGGTATCGTCAGTATTCGGGATCCAGACCAGAGTTCCTCGCTTATATTTATCCACATGGAGCAACAAGTAAACCTCTTCCTGATCGTATCATACCTAAAGTTGATAAAAACAAGAATCTTGTGAGCCTGGAGATCTCTGATGCTGAAGTAACAGATTCTGCGCTGTACTACTGTGCACTGACGCCCACAGTGACAGGAAACTCAACTAGACTGTACAAAAACCTCTTGAACAATAAAACTCAAAAAACTATGTATATGTTTCAGAAATATCTTTCAGAGAATATAATAGAGCAGTTCAGAGCTAACTCTAACCCTAACCTGTCCTAATGCCTAAACTGAACAATTACTGTTCTAACTATTAATAAGCAACAAATTAAGAGTTTATTGAGGGAAAACTCTTGGTGAATAGTGAGTATGTGTTCCTCTAAAGGCATCTTATTCCTCAGGAGAAAAGCATTTGGTTAATCGTGAATATTGACCAATAGTACCGTTGTGGCTCCCACTGTTAGCAGGGGGATAGTAGCTGCATTCGGGGTTCGGGGTAAAAAAACGATGCAATTATTTACTGTGTAAGGGCCAAGAATATAGGGAGACCAGGGTTGCACTGTCTGTTCTTTAACACCCATCTCTCGGATTGGCAGCTTCCTTTAGTAGTGCCTTTACCTCCATTGTTCAAAGCATTTGGCACAATTGTCTGTGAGTGACATTACCTCCCAATACAAACATGCTTCATATATGGTCCCACCCCTGATGCAGATTGACAGGTTTCCATGTGAGGCACTGGAAATTCAGATGCTGAAGTAATTGCGATTCCATTTGAGTTTTGGCAGGTTACATGTGCGACACAGTGAAAAAGCAGACATGGTAATTAATAACACCCCATGTACTTGTTCTTACAATGCATCTACGCTAACATTAGTCTGTTTCATTCTTATTCCGAGGGTCACCGTAGCCACCATATCCCAGTCTGTATCCAGATCAGATGGTCACTGCAGTCTCCCGGATCTATTCTGTATCCAGACCAGATGGTGGATCAGCACCTAGATTGATGACCTCTACAGCCCTGAATGTCAACTAAGACCAGGACAACCAGATGAGCCCCATAGACAGATCACCAGTAAAGACCTTGTCTCCTAGATGGCCACCGGGACAAGACCCACAGGAACCAGATGAGTCAGACTCTGCTGCAGCCTGCAATTGAACTGCTGGTTTCGTCTGGTCAAAGGAGAACGGGGCCCCGACTGAGCCTGGTTTCACTCAAGGTTTTTTCTTGTAAACCTTGCCTATAAAGATTCAGATGTTAAAATGAAAGTGGGAACCATATGCAACTTGCTTTAAGTTAGGAAACCATAAAAATAACAAACACAGAAACTAGAAAGCACTTTAGAAATGTATTTGGTTATGACACGCAGATGTAAAAAATTGCTCTTATAAATTTAATGATGATGATGTTTAATCTATAGAAGAAGCTCCTCCTGTAAAGTGTTTGAAGTCTACTGCATCACAAAGAAGCAAAAGCAAGAAGAGGATCAGAACTTCTCAGTGTATTTTTATGACTTTGGAAAGCACAACAGAATTAATGACACACTGGTTATCCTTCTATTCACATATTTGTGGGGTAAGTGGCACTATTAAATACACTATGTGTTTTTTAGATTAATTTTAATTGTAGTAATGCAACTCCCCATGCAGTGTGTGAGATTGTGTTTTCATTTCATTAGAAAATAGACTTACTTTTTTATTCTGTTTTAGGATGTGATTCTCTGGACAGTGTTGAACAAAAAACAAGAGTTCAAACTGCTGTTGAAGGTAAAACTGTAACAATCAGCTGCACATAATTAAAGACTGATTCATTTCCATATCTGTTCTGGTACCAGCAAGAAATAAATGGATACCATACATATATGCTGAAGAAATTTCCTGGATCTGGTGAGGTTGATAAACAATTTGAAGGGAGATTTGATGCCAAGCTCAACACCTCTAGAACATCAGTTCCCCTGACAATCAAGAAAGTGTGTGTGTGACTCTGCTGTGTACTACTGTGCTCTGAGGCCCACAGTGACTAAAACACACTCAACACTCATACAAAAACCCTGCCAATAAATGAGCCCTAAATTAAATTTAGATTACATAAACGTCTAAAATTTCAGCCATTTCACTACATAAATCAGTTTACCCCATCTTATAAATGTGACATTAAACCTAATATAAATTATATTTAAACAGGTCATTTTCACATCAAAACAACACACAGTGACCAATATTCTGTTATAACCATATGTTAAGTGTGCTATAAGTTGCCACTGACAGAGAATACTGTAAATGAGTGTTACATTAGGCATATTATTACCAACTTATTTATTAAGATTTATTAAAACTAATAAATTAAATAAGATTTACTAGATTTCTTTCATATTTGAACTCAAATATTGATCACCTAGAATGTCAATGTTGTGTTCTCATTCTGTGCAGTAATAAGGAGGAGCCTGTGGAAGTTTGAGTAAAAGCAAAGTAATAATTTAAACTTCTCACAGTGCAAACATGATTCCTTGTGCTCTTCTTCTGCTATTGTTGATAAAAACAAGTTTAGTGAAGTTTACTTACAACTTTTATTTGTACAAATAATGCAGTTTACATATTTTAGACTGATTTTGTTTAACAATGTTAATGATACAAATTCAGTTTGCTGAAATATATTATATTTTATGTTTTCAAGGTGGCATATTGGCATAGTCAATAACACCACAGGAAAACAAGGCACTTGCATCTGTTGGACAAAAAAAAAATATAAATTGTCCTGCAAATATGAAGGAGCTTTAACTAACCTGCAATAGTATCGCCAGTATCTTGGATTTACCCACAAGGTTCCACAAGCAACCCCCTTCCTCCTCGTATTATACTAAAAGTGGACAAAAATCTTGTGAGCCTGGAGATCTCTGATGCTGAAGTAAACAGACTCTGCCATGTACTACTGTGCACTGATGACAGCAAACTCATGTATGCTCTACAAAAATTCCTGCTGTACAATAAATAATGTCTGTCTCATTTCTTGAAATCTGTCCCTATACTTAACAAATATGGAATGAAATTTCAGTATTTGTTTACACATATTTTTAACATTAAATAACACTACTTTAAATGCCTACATTACATAATTTATAATAATTACAGCAAATAATTTAATATCCTCATATTTTTCTGCTGTTTACTATTTTGTTCTACTTTTGTTATAACTTTAGATATTTCACAACACAGTACTAACACCTACAGCACAACACAAATGCTGCTATATTTTCAGTGACACTTTTAAGCATTGACACTTATTGTGATCTTGTTAAAACTCTCCAGTGCCTGTTGCAGAGCTCATTTAAGCTGCATTAGTGAACACAGACAATAGTACCCCAATCTATTATTCTGCTAGTTGTCTTTACCTTTAAGTATTCAATTGTGTTGCATTATTCATACAGTATTCATACCACTGAAGAAATCACTGATCACACTTGATTCACTAAAATATCCACATTCTTAAACATTGATTTATTTTTGCAGGTACCACATATGGAAATGAAATCAGACCAACTAAAACTGAGGAGTTTGCTGTTGAGGGTCCAAAGTCTTACATTATCCTGCAGGTTATTCATCTGCACTTTCTTTATTCTGGTACCGTCAGTATCCCGGATCAGCTCCTGAATTCCTAGTAACCCTCACATATCGTGCAACAGAAGCCAAGAAGTCTGATGTAGCTCCCAGATTCACTGCTAAACCCAACAAAGAAAAGCAAAACCATGTGGATCTGGAGATCTCCTCTGCTAAAGTGACAGACTCTGTACTACTGTGCCCTGACGCCTGCAGTGACAGGAAAACACAAGAACACTGTGCAAAAACCTGACACATCTGAGAAGACAAATCTGTTTATAGAAAGACATTTATAAGAGAATAATTAAATATCTTTGAAAATGAGTCAATGTGTTTCATACTACCCAATAAAAACTTGAAGTGTTGAGCACATGTGTACAGTTCGAGAAATCAAAAATATTTATTTACAGTATATATTGAGTTGCAAAAACAATATCAAAATTATAAAGATATAATTAAATAATATTATATTCCCTGTAATTGTAAGGACAGCTTACAATACTGAGCTGCTATACAATCAACAAAACTGTGCTCTTTATAAAATATCAAAACATTAATTACCCTCATAATAATAAAAATAACCCTAATCATCATAAATAAATTTTCTGACATATTACACCCATCCATAGTGCATGAAAATCAGGAGAAAACATTCGATTGTAACTGATTGTATCTTTCTTCTGTTCTCCAGGAGTGAAATGTAAACAGAGAGGAGGGTCTACACAGATCTGACACAATCTAATCAAATCAGACTGGAGTAGAAACAATTCAGTCTTCCAGTGAACACAGTGCACTGCACAATGGATGTCTTTTCAGTTTTTCTCTTCTTTAGTCTGGCATGTATGTATATTTATATAAGTATTATCAATATTGTTAAAGAATAGATTAATTAAAACAGATGTCATTAAACATGTACCTCTTCCAGCTTTAGCTGCTCTTTCTGGAAACGTCATCACACCAGACAAAACAGAGCTTTTTGCTGAGGAGGGTTCAAATGTTACATTGTCCTGTAGTTATTCCTCTGCAGATTATCTATACTGGTACCGTCAGTATCCTGGATCAGCTCCTGAACATCTCGTGTTCATCTTTGATGGTTCATCAAACACAAAAAAGTCTTATGTAGATCCAAGACTCTCAGTTAAACTCACTAACCGGGAACAAAAGCATGTGGATCTGATCATCTCCTCTGCTGCTGTATCAGACTCTGCTCTGTACTACTGTGCTCTGAGGCCCACAGTGACAGGAAACACATTAGCTCTCTACAAAAACTCTTTACCCAGTGAGAGCGAGCAAGAATATAGATCATACAATTTTAAATTGACGTTATGACATTCATACAACATACAGTACTGTCCTTCAGTTTGCATGTTCTTCACTTTTTCCAAGTAATATAATACAGTAGGTTCTATATGCTATAAAAAAAGTGTTAAATGATAATCACAATGTGCAAGCATATTTCTTCCACAGGGCTGCTCTTGAGAAAATGCACACATCGATCTCTCTTTCCTTGCATGAGGAGAAAATCTGCTTGATAGATAGATAGATAGATAGATAGATAGATAGATAGATAGATAGATAGATAGATAGATAGATAGATAGATAGATAGATAGATAGATAGATAGAACATTTACATTTTTACATTTACATTTAATCATTTAGCAGACGCTTTTATCCAAAGCGACTTACAAATGAGAACAGTAGAAACAATCAGATCAAAGAGAAAACAACAACGGTATACAAGTGCTATGACAAGTCCTCAGTTAGTCTAGTACAGAACACGTAGCCAGGGTTTTTTTTTTTGAATATGATAGACAAGAAAAAGAAAAAGGTAAGTACTAGTATTAGTTGGTTAAGTGCAGGCGAAAAAGATGAGTCTTTAGATGTTTTTTGAAAATGAGTAAAGACTCAGCTGTTCGAATTGTGATCGGGAGGTCATTCCACCAGCTGGGAGCAGTCCAGGAAAAATTCTGTGAGAGTGATTTTGAACCCTCTTTGGGATGGCACCACAAGGCGTCGTTCACTTGCAGAGCGCAAACTTCTGGAGGGTGCATAAGATTGAACTAGTGAGTTTAGGTAAGTTGGCGCCGTGCCAGTGGTCATTTTGTAGGCAAGCATCAGTATCTTGAATTTGGTGCGAGCGGGCTACTGGTAGCCAGTGTAACCTGATGAGGAGAGGAGTAACATGGGCTGTTTTTGGCTCATTGAAGACAACCCTCCCTGCTGCATTCTGGATCAGTTGTAGAGGCTTGATAGTACATGCAGGAAGGCCCGCCAGGAGAGCATTGCAATAGTCCAGTCTGGAGAGAACAAGAGCTTGGACAAGAAGTTGGGTGGCTTGCTCTGACAGGAAGGGTCTAATCTTCCTAATGTTGAATAAGGCAAATCTACAGGACCGGGTCGTTGTAGCAATATGGTCTGTGAAGCTTAACTGATGATCCATCACAACTCCTAGGTTTCTGGCTGTCCTGGAAGGAGTTATGGTTGACGAACCCAGCTGTATAGAGAAGTTGTGATGAAACGATGGGTTAGCTGGAACCACCAGCAGTTCAGTCTTAGTAAGGTTGAGCTGAAGGTGATGGTCATTCATCCAGCTAGAAATGTCACTCAGACAGGCTGAAATGCGAGCAACTACCATCGGGTCATCTGGTTGGAACGAGAAGTAGAGTTGAGTGTCATCAGCGTAGCAGTCATAGGAAAAGCCATGCTTCTGAATGACAGATCCTAATGACGTCATGTAGATGGAGAAGAGAAGCGGTCCAAACGGTCACTGATGGTTCTTGTCTTATTTGTGAAGAAAACTGCAAAGTCATCAGCTGTAAGAGTCGATGGAGGAGGAGGTGGAGGCGGATTAAGAAGAGAAGAGAAGGTTTTGAAGAGTGTCCGGGCGTCACAACAGTTTTTAATCTTGTCGTGGTAATATGATGTTTTAGCAGTGAAGAAGTTTGCAGAGAAGGAAGAGAGGAGAGACTGTTACACACTGAGGTCGGTAGAGTTTCTTGATTTAAGCCATTTCCTCTCTGCAGCCCTGAGTTTAGAGCGACGTTCACGGAGAACATCGGACAGCCAGGGGGCAGATGGGGTGGTGCGTGCTGGTCTAGACGACAGTGGGCAAAAGTTGTCCAAGCAAGAGGTCAGAGTGGAACAAAAAGTGTCCGTAGCACTGTTCGTGTGAAAACTGAAGAGATGAAGAGATGAAAACTGCGAGAGTGAAGGAAGTGAGGATGCAACCACAGAGGATAGGCGAGATGGAGAGAGTGAGCGTAGGTTCCGTCGAAAGGTGACCCGCGTTGGAGCGTGTGCCGCTTCAGGAGTAACTGCTAGATTAGCAGTAATGAGGAAGTGGTCCAGTTGGTTGCCCGATTTGTGAGTCGCTGTAGTAGAGACTCGCTTGAGATCAAATGAGGCGAGCAGAGTGTTGAAGTCAGCAGCCTGGGGTTTATCTAGGTGAATGTTGAAGTCACCAAGCAGTACCAGAGGAGTACCATCTTCAGGATAGTTTGATAGCAGCACGTCCAACTCCTCCAAGAAGTTTCCCAATTGACCTGGGGAGACTAGAATGAGTAGCAATAGAAGAAATGAAGTCTGCTTTGTTAACAGCGGACTAGCAGTTCCAGAGACCAACTGGAATAGAGAGCGTTGGAGTAGAGGTCAGAGGGACAGGCCTTAGATTTGTCGGGCAGGCCTTCCTCTGACGTACATAGCGTGCTCTCCGAGTGTTGGTAGTGATAGTAGAGATCTGAAAGCACATAGTGACTACAAGTGACCAAAATAAGTATTTGAGGAAGAGCTGTACAAAAAATGAAGGGGAGAAAAGCAATACTCAAGTGCCCTGTCTGTGTCCTTGCTCAGTGGAGTCGCACAGGTAGAGTCGATGGTCTTTACACTCGTCGGTCTTCACACGAGGAGGCTTCACACGAGGAGGCTTCACACGAGGGCTGCCGCGGTGACACCTACCACTTATATATTTGCCTGATTACCTGTGATTGAAGTCAGCTAGTCACGCCTCCCTATTTAGCAGACCGAAACTGTCCAGTCCCGCGACAGGCAAACGCAAAACCAAACGCCACTTCACACGTATTTACCAGGGTAAGACACACAGTAATTAAAGCAAACTTTCTCTAGCAACGATGATCACACAGTAGTCTAATGAGAAAACGAGGCAAAAACACTTACAAACTGCTCATTTGTGATCATTTGAGCAGTTTGTATGCAAAGCAAACAGCATCATGTGACAGCGAGCAGGAAGTTTTGAAAATATATTCAGTTTTAATGTGTTATTAGTTCCCTGCATGAATACAATATTAAATCTACGTTTATTCAACAAATTCCTCTTCTTTTAATTTAAAGGGTTAGTTCACCCAAAAATGAAAATTCGGTCATTAATTACTCACCCTCATGTCTCAAACCCTTAAGACATTTGTTCATCTTCAGAACACAAATTAAGATATTTTGATGGAATCTGAGAGCTGTCTGACCCTGCATAGATAGCAAAGCAACTGAAATATCTAGAAAGAAGCAAGGAGATCTGTAAAATAATCCATGTCACATCAGTGGTTCATCCGCAATTATACGAAGCTACCAGAATAATTTTTGTGCACAAAAAAAGAAAAAAATAGAGACTTTATGCAACAATTCGTCTCTCCTCATATCCCTGGTGCCATTTTGAAGAATATCCGCTGGACGTAAACAACATATGCTGTTCTGTGTCAGCTGCGTCACACGGATACGCTGTTTCCATTCAGTTCAAATCACAACAGGAAACAGATCTGGCGTGGCAGGCGTGCCAGTATAATGTGACACAAGATGGCAGTGTTCTCAGAGATTCACTAGGAATTGCTGCAGAGAACAACAAACTTGGGTATAATGTTGCTCAGAGAGGAGGGACTCAGTGTTCACAGATCTGAGATAATCAAATCATGTCTCACAGAGACATTCGTTCTGACTCTTCTCAGAGTGAAAACTTGTACAATGGATCTTCATTCAATTATACTTTTTTTTGCCTCAGCACGTACTAATTTGGTTAATTTTTTTGTTGTTGTTTCATTTAAAAAGATTTCATTAAGAAGAAATGTTTTCTTTTTCAGCTGCTGTCTTTGGAAATGTCATCAAACCAAACAAAACCGATGTCGTTTATGAAGAGGGTTCAAATGTTATATTGTCCTTTAGTCATTCACCTGGAGCTACAGATTATATCCACTGGTACCGTCAGTATGAAAGATCAAAACCTGAATTTCTTGTACTATCCTTCGCTAGTGCAAAACAAGCTGAGGTGTCTGCTTTAGATCCAAGATTCTCAGTTAAAGTTGAAAAAAGGGAACAAATCCATGTGGATCTGAATATCTCCTCTGCTGCTGTATCAGACTCTGCTCTGTACTACTGTGCTCTGGTGCCCACAGTGACAGGAAACACATTAGTTTCCTATAAAAACCTTTTACAACAGGAGAGGAGAGGAACACAGAGAAAGAGAAAAAGACAATGAGAAAGTGGTAACTACCCATTACAATAATAAGTCAGAGAAATGGAAGCGTCAGCACAAGTTTTACTAGGAAGACTTAATGCCACGTTACGTATTACAATTAGATCTAGCCAATCAGCACTCAACACGAAGAATATAAAAGCCCTCTAGTCTACAGTGCATTCAGGATACACTTTTTTTTTTTTTTTTTTACCAGCATGTGTGTTCCCTGGGAATTGAACCCACAACCTTTTGCGCTGCTAATGCAGTGCTCTACCACTGAGCCACAGGTGACACTCAATTTAGAATGTCCTTTAGGGGACAGGATCATTTATGCCACACAATGGCAGTGTTCACAGTTCACACACATTCACACGGAGATAATGCTATATTTCAAATTATACAATATATAAAAATTGTGAGAATATACAACTGCAAAATATTTTTTTAAATATATTTTCACCAGTTGATATTTCCATGATCATGACAAATATGGGGAAATTAAAGAGTCCAATATGCAAGCCATGCCTTTATGTTGCAGGAAGTTCCTGTGTGTGTTTCTGACCGATCCGCAGTGACTTACAGCTCAGAGCACAGAGAGACTCAACAGAGAACTGAACTGATCTGATTGAACATGGACAGATGCTTTAAACTGATTCTCATTGTGGGAACAGGTACATTATTTACTGAGCAACTGACAATAAATATTTATGTACATAAAAATGTATGATCTTTTAAAATCTCAAACACAAAAGGCTATGTTGATATTATTTTGGTCATTTCTATTTTGTAAAAAATGTTGTGACATGTGTTTCCAATATTATTTTGACAACTTTGCTTTCACAAATCAAAAATCAGTTACTGTATATACAGTGGGTACAGAAAGTATTCAGACGACCCCCTTAAATTTTTCACTCTTTGTTATATTGCAGCCATTTGCTAAAATCATTTAAGTTCATTTTTTTTTCCTCAATAGTGTACACACAGCACCCCATATTGACAGAAAAACACAGAATTGTTGACATTTTTGCACATTTATTAAAAAGAAAAACTGAAATATCAAATGGTCCTAAGTATTCAGACCCTTTGTCTTCTAATACAGCTAATACCCATTTTGATCTAATACAGCCATGAGACTTTTTGGGAAAGATGCAACAAGTTATTCACACCTGGATTTGGGATTCTCTGCCATTCCTCCTTGCAGATCCTCTCCAGTTCTGTCAGGTTGGATGGGACACGTTGGTGGACAGCCATTTTCAGGTCTCTCCAGAGATGCTCAATTGGGTTTAACCCTCTGGAGTCTAAGGGTATTTTTGGGGCCTGGAGAAGTTTTGTCATGCCCTGACATTTGTGCTTTTTTTTCAGTTTCTTATAAATATCTAAATGGCTGAAGTCTAATCTCACTGTAATCAGCACAAAAACTAGGCTATAATAATATGTGAACAGCATGTATGTACATGATTGTGTTTTTGAGAAAAAAAAATGTTATGCGTGGTTAGTGAAAAACTAAAAATGTTAAATCACTTGAATAAGGCAATAAAACACATACAGAAAATTGGTTCCCAGATATTTTGAGAACTGGAGCTTGTAGCCTAGAATTTTTTTTTTCTAAATGATGTGAAAATCATCTTGTTTACTCACTTACAGAAAACAATATATTGATTTAAATTTTCTAAGACACTTTTTGTTGGTAAAAGTCATATGCGAGTAGGCGTCAACTATCATGAATTCACACCTGAGAAGACAAAGGCCTGCATAATGAGCTGCATAATGAGCCATTCAGTCAGCTGTGTCACTGAGAGGGATGAGTTACAAGAAAGAATGTGAGGACAAAATAAATCTATATAATTTTATGTTTGTAGTTTATTTAGAATATATTTAATTATCCCACAACATAATTTAATATTCACTTGTGAGTGCAGTTAAACAGTTTATTAGGAACAATCAAAGCTGACTTTCAAACTGAATTTTTTGCATCATTACTCCAGTCACACAATCCTTCAGAAATCCTTTTAACAATTTTATTTTCTACAAAAAAACATTTATTGTTATTATTATCATTATTATTATTATTATTATTATTATTATTATTATTATTAATGTTGAAAAGAGCTGAGAATATTTTTTTAAGGTTTTTTATAGGGGGGATAAATTGAAAGAACAGCAATGATTGTTACATTTGTTACAGTTACATTTATTGGTACATTTATATTATTTACATCAAGCTTTTGAATGGTATAGTAGTGTATATTGTTATTGAAACTTCATAATGATTCACTTGATTATACATTTAGTCAGGAATTATAGTTTTGAAAAAAGTCTTTGGAAAAAGTCTAACTAGTAAAATGTTTACACGTTATGTGAAAACTAGTACAAGTATATAAATCAATAAAAAAGAGAGACTTACTCATGTTTATGATCTCTGCTGAATAAAGTGCTTCATTCTTTTTTCTGAGGAAATCCAAATCTCAAATCCTCAACCACATCACATCTTTTTGGGGTGAATTATGTCTTATTCCTCCCATCGCGAAGCAAACAGTAAAATAATAAAAACTTGAAGAACAGTCTCGCTGCGTTGTCTTCTGTTGTGTGGGCGTATTCAAAAGCCGCGCGCTTCAGTGAAACATTTGAATCTCAAAAGCGCGCTCGGCGCGGGGGCGTGGTCGCATTAGAAGATAATGAAGTGAGACGTGAAAAACGGACATCGCGTTGTTTTCATATGGATTACTTTATCACAGAATATTTGTTTTCAGCAGCACTTGTTTAGTTTAAATAGTAGACATGTCAGGCTTTCTATAGATATCTCTCTCATGTCTCTTCGTTGAGTATTCACTGAGTTACAGTTCATTTTAATGACGCATTTGTATCTGAAGATCAGCGCAGACAAAGGCTGCAGACAGCACTCCTTGTTTGTTATCTTTATTTTATAAGTGCACAAAGTTTTGTTGTTATTATGTCTGTATACAAAAAAAAGTAGACCCTTTACAGATTCGATTGATGTATTGCACTTATCTGTACGATCAAAACTGAAAGTGTAATTTAAGTTCTTTTCGGGGTTATCAGGAGAAAATACCCCAAAACGCGTATACGCGTTAATCGACTCCAGACTAACGATGCATGGCTCTGGCTGGGCCATTCAAGAACAGTCACGGAATTGTTGTGAAGCCACTCCTTCGTTGTTTTAGCTGTGTGCTTAGGTTCATTGTCTTGTTGGAAGGTGAACCTTCGGCCCAGTCTGAGGTCCTGATCCTCTGGAGAAGGTTTTCGTCCAGGATATCCCTGTACTTTGCCGCATTCATCTTTCCGTCGATTGCAACCAGTCGTCCTGTCCCTGCAGCTGAAAAACACCCCCCACAGCATGATGCTGCCACCATCATGCTTCACTGTTGGGACTGTATTGGACAGGTGATGAGCAGTGCCTGGTTTTTTGCCACACATACCGCTTAGAATTAAGGCCAAAAAGTTCTATCTTGGTCTCATCAGACCAGAGAATCTTATTTCTCTGTTTTTTTTTTAGCAAACTCCATGCAGGCTTTCATGTGTCTTGCACTGAGGAGAGGCTTCCGTCGGGGCACTCTGCCATAAAGCCCCGACTGGTGGAGGGCTGCAGTGATAGTTGACTTTCTACAACTATCTCACATCTCCCGACTGCATCTCTGGAGCTCAGCCACAGTGATCTTTGGGTTCTTCTTTACCTCTCTCACCAAGGCTCTTCTCCCCCGATAGCTCAGTTTGGCCAGACGGCCAGCTCTAGGAAGGGTTCTGGTCATCCCAAACATCTTCCATTTAAGGATTATGGAGGCCACTGTGCTCTTAGGAACCTTAAGTGCAGCAGATTTTTTTTTTGTAACCTTGGCCAGATCTGTGCCTTGCCATAATTCTGTCTCTGAGCTCTTCAGGCAGTTCCTTTGACCTCATGATTCTCATTTGCTCTGACATGCACTGTGAGCTGTAAGGTCTTATATAGACAGCTGTGTGGCTTTCCTAATCAAGTCCAGTCAGTATAATCAAACACAGCTGGACTCAAATGAAGGTGTAGAAGCATCTCAAGGATGATCAGAAGAAATGGACAGCACCTGAGTTAAATATATGAGTGTCACAGCAAAGGGTCTGAATACGTAGGACCATGTGATATTTCAGTTTTTCTTTTTTAATAAATCTAAAAAAATGTCAACAATTCTGTGTTTTTCTTTCAATATGGGGTGCTGTGTGTACATTAATGAGGAAAAAAAAAAAAAAGAACTTAAATTAAAATATAAAATGGCCTCAATACAACAAACATACAAAAATTAAATGTCGTATGAATACTTCACGAACCCACTCTACATGCTTGCTGTTGACAGGTTTGGTGGCTGAAGACAACATTGAGCCAGATAAAGGGACAGAAAAAAAACGTGGTCAAGCTGAGCTGCTCATATGTAGTACAAGTAGTGACTATGTTGTGCTGGTTACTGGTACAGACAGTATCCCAAAAGAGAACCACAGTATTTATTACTCAAAGGTGCCCAATCACGTTCTGATACACACACCTCTGATGGTCGATTTAATTCAGATACATCACGTAAATCCACTGAACTGACTATTACTGATGTACGTCTGTCAGATTTAGCTCTCTATTATTGTGTTCTAAGAGTAGAAGCCCAGTGATACAAAACATGAAAGTTGTCTCACAAAAACCTGAAGCTCTTTTCACTTTGAAACTATCTACTGAAAACCACAATCAAAACCATGATATATCCAGCCCTGAATGTAATAAAATATGGGGGTAACAACTGTGTGAGTTTGAATTAGACATAAAAAACTTTCAAAAAGCACCAACAAAGCAGTATTACATTCTTTGTGGTTCCTTTTATACACAAACACATTCTAAAATATAATTTCTTTATTGCTTGTCATGCAGTAAAACAGGGAGCCAGTAGAGGGAAGATTTGTCTTTTTCAATATTAGGACTCCTTCTACTTCTTCTAATGACTGTGTCTCTCAGCACTACTCCTGCTGAGTTCATGGCTCTGTTGCCTCTCCAACAGTATCCAGCCTATACTGATATATTATCGTTCAGTCTGTTGGGTTTATTTTCATGGCTTTGGCAGTGACATCAGAGCTTCTTCTCCAACTGACACACAGACTATTGTCATGGTCAAATCTAGTCCTCAACAAACCAAAGCCATAAGCATAATATATTATTCTTTTGGCAAATGCTTTTACTCAAAGGGTCTTTGTAATTTCTGCAATACAACAACATTCTGTGTGCTTTTTAGTCTTGCTGCAAGAATGATACATTAAAAAAATATTCGTTTTTTTTTTTATAGTATTAAAAAAAAAAAAAAAAAAAAAAGTCAGTAACGGACTTGTTGCATTAAGATTTTTTTTCAGCTTTTGTCTTTGAGAAGGACCCTTTATAACTGAATGAAAACAATGTAATTTCAGAAGCTGGCCACTGTGTGCTATAATCTATGATGCTGATTTATGAAGTCCTTGCTATATCCTCTGCAAACATATTTCTGCACTGTTAGCCTTCAGACTAATATTGCCTGCTGCACATAAACTGTTAATCTGGCTGAGGAATTTATTTTACTGGCAGTAGTTCTTGGTAAGTAACAATTCAATTAAAATCTACTATAGTGCATGAAAAAGAATTTAAGGAAAGATTTCATGCAGATCTCAACAAATCCTCAAGCTCAGTTTCTCTGTCAATCCAGAATGTGCATGTGTCTGACTCTACTGTTTACTACTGTGCTCTACAGCCCACTTCGACTGAAACACATAAACATCCGGACAAGAAATAAGAGATATAAAACATACAGTTTTAACATAAGCATATTTTTCACTGCTGTTAGCAGTGGGTGGAGTTTATTCACGCTGTTGAGAGTGTGAGACAGAGACAGACAGTTGTTCAAATACTATTTTTGCCATTACTGTCTCTCTGACATCATGTTTCTCTTTAACTGGATAATAATTCAACTTTGCATGGGTAAGATATAATATTTTAAGCAATATGCTTATTATAAAAGTCCCTAAAAATCCATTTTTTTGTTACATGCAGTTTATAAATCTTTTTTTTTTTTTTCACAGGAAATTCTTTTAGTGACACAATACAACCATGGTTTCCAGAAAAACATGATTCTGAGGGTAAAAATATGACTCTGTCCTGTAACTACAGTCTCACTAGTGGCACTAGTGTTACTATCCAGTGGTATCGCCAGTATCCCGGAGCAAAACCAGAGTTTTTACTTTTTGTCACTGAATATTCTAACAAATCTGAGCACAAACTACGACTATTTTCAGAAGCCAAAAAAAGAAATCAAACGTGTGGATCTGGTGATCTTCTCTGCTACTGTATCAGACTCTGCTCTGTACTACTGTGCCCTGCAGCCCACAGTGACAGGAAACTCAGTAACAATGTACAAAAACCTGATATACAGAATTGCATCTATTACACAAAATAGCTTTAGCAAACAAGAACAAAACTGTAACAATGTACTAGTAATTTTAATACTGAAGTCATCTGAGGTCTTTTTGTAGACCATCGGGATATAAGTGCCAGTTGAGTTTGAAATAACAGAACATGAGTCAGCATTGTGAGAGACATGAAAGTAAACCAAGCGTTAAAAACACCACTGCTATCAATGAAATATTAGGAAATATCAAACTGCCACTGAATGCCGCAACTGACTGATCAAATGTAGAAAGCAGTCCTTTATTCACTGTATGTTTTTTGTGAATAAATAATATAGGCTAATCAAATGCATTAATGCATAGTGTATGTATATCCTAAGATTAGTCATTGTACATGTAATAATAATACTGCAGTCTTCTTCAAAGATGCTCCTCCCATGCAGCAGTCAGACCATGTGATATGAATTTACTGCTGCTTTAACAGATGCAGAAAGAGGAAGAGGATCACAACATCTCTGTATATTTTTTAAGAGTCTGCCATTTCAATTGTATATAATGGCACTCTGGAAATGTACTATTGTGATCATAGTTTTATATATCTGGCGTGAGTAGTACTATTAAATAACTATTCTTTTCAAATATATTTAAAATGAGTTTTCCTTATGTGTGTAAAGTGCATATTTAGTCATTTTGTTTTAATTCAATTTCAGGTTGTAATTCTCAATCTCAGGACAAAGTTGATCAGCATACAAGGATTCAGTTTGCTTTTGAAGGTGATACTGTAAAGATCGACTGTACATATCAGACTGCTTATTCAGGCCCGACTCTCTTCTGGTACCAGCAAAAAGGCAATGGAAATCCAAAGCACATGTTAAATAAATTCTCTAAATCTGGAAACACTGAGGAAGAATTCAAGGAGAGATTTCATGCAAATCTCAGCACAACTTCAGTTCCTTTAACAATCAAGATCTGCGTGTGTCTGACTCTGCTGTGTACTACTGTGCTCTGATGCCCACAGTGACTGAAACACACTCAACACTCATACAAAAACTCAAACAATGCGACATCATTATGCAATTGAATTTGATTTATTTTTAAATTTATTTTAACTTGATTAAATTAAATTGTTTAGTGTATGATTTCATTATAAATACACACACACACACACACACTCACTCACACACACACTCACACACACACACGTTATATATATATACACTCACACACACACACACACACACACACACACACACACACACACACACACACACACACACTCTATTTTAGGTTTCTTTCACTTAAAAGTTTGCATTCGATTTACATTATCTAATTAAGTTCTTGAAAAAACCAACTAACTAATCTAATAACTATAATTAAGTTGGCTTGAGAAAGCCAACTTACTGATCTACTATTTAAACTTATTAGTGGTGCTTGCCGAAGGCAAAGCATCACTTATATTATCTCACATACTTATTATTCTTCTTCTTATAGATCCGTACAAAGTTTGGCGCGTAACTTGTCCCGCAGTTTTTGTCACAGACCCACAAAAGAGGCGTCAAATCGTGTGGCCTATTGAGGAGAGGTGTGCTATGACTTTTATAAGCGATCGGGCGTACGATGTTCGTACATCGGGCGAAATATCGCCCGAAAAATCGCATAGACAATACATTGCGGCCAACTTTGACGGATTGTAGCTCCGAGCGAGAAATTCGCAGAAACATGTGAATCACCACATTTGAAGAGGCTATCAGGCTGTGCGAGAACATACCCCGCAGTGGGGTATAAGTTGTACCCCTGGGGCGCAAGAGCCCCCCAAAGTTGCCCCATAGACATACTATGGTGAGAGATCGCCCATGAAACTGCGTGTTTTTCCTACTATGGTAAGATTTGCATTGAACATAACTCTGGATCACAATGTCATAGAGACATGGGGGTTGGCTCATTTTACTCAGGCAACCAATCATTCTATCAGGATCATTGTGAAGCAGTCAAGCCACGCCCTAGCAACCATTTAGGGCCCCTTAGTAACAACCTCCATAGACTTCCATTGAAAAAGATCAAATTAATATCTTTGGATAGAAGTGTCATAGAAACATGAGGGTGGGCTCGTTTGACTCAGGGCAGCAAACGACCAATCACGAATCACCTTCAAGACTTCATAGCCACGCCCTAGCAACCATTTACAGCATCCTAGCAACCCAAAGCATAGAGGGAAATCTTCAAATCTGAATGTCATAAAGCCATAGGGGTTGGTTTATATCATTCATACTGATAAGCAGCCTTTGGAGTATCATCACTGGCAGCTGTCAGGCCACTCCCTAGCAACCAAACAGAGTACCCTAGCAACCGTATTTCAAGATCTATATCTCTGCATCACAACATCGTACAGATACGGGGGTTGGTTTACATTGCCAAGCAGCCTTTGGAGTATCATCATTGGCAGCTGTCAAGCCACTCCATAGCAACCAAACACAGTACCCTAGCAACCATTTAGTAAGTCTTATATCTTTACAACAGAAAATCGTACAGACATGTGGGTTGGTTTATATTGGCAAGCAGCCTTTGAGTATCATCATTGACAGATGCCAAGCCACTCCCTAGCAACCAAACAGAGTACCCTAGCAACCGCTTTTCAAGATCTATATCTCTGCATCAGAACATCGTACAGACATGGAGGTTGGTTTACATTGCCAAGCAGCCTTTGGAGTATCATCAGTGGCAGCTGTCAGGCCACTCCCTAGCAACCAAACAGAGTAACCTAGCAACCGTTTTTCAAGATCTATATCTCTGCATCAGAACATCGTACAGAACTTTGGGTTGGTTAACATATATCTTTGCAACAGAAATTATCATCATTGGCAGCTGCAAAGCCACTCCATAGCAACCAAACACAGTACCCTAGCAACCATTTAGTAAGTCTTATATCTTTGCAACAGAAATTTGTATCGACATGGGACTTGGTTCTTTTGACCCATGCTAGTAAACTGGAATTCCAACATGCTAGTCATGCTAGCAGTGAATAGGTACATGCTAATAGTGATTTGCTAAGTACTAAATCAGGCTAATAACTCTACAGAACTATACAGTAATGATCTGTGACAACTAGCAAATGCATATCAAACACCTCAGGTACCCTAGAAACCACCCTAGCAACTACCCTACGTACCCTAGCAACCTCATAGCAACACCCTAGCAACCACCTAAAGTACCATAGCAACTGCATAGCAACACCCTAGCAACCACCATAAGTACCTTAGCAACGGCCCTAGTAACCATCCCATGTACCCTAGCAACCACCCCAAGTACCCTAGCAACCACATAGCAACACCCTAGCAACCACCCCGATTACGCTAGCAACTACCCTGAGTACCCTAGCAACCACCCTAGCAAACATCCTGGGGACCATAGCAACCACCATAGCAACCACCCCGAGTACCCTTGCAACCACATAGCAACACCCTAGCAACCAACCCGATTACCCTAGCAACCACCCTGGGTACCCTAGCAACGGCCCTAGCAAACATAATGGGGACCACAGCAACCACACTAGCAACCACCCCAAGTAACCTAACAACCACATAGCAACACCCTAGCAACCACCCCGGGTACCTTAGCAACAGCCCTAGGAACCATCCTGTGGACCCTAGCAACCGTCCTAGCAACCACCCACATTACCTTAGCAACAACCCTGGGTACCCTAGCAAACGCCCTAGCAACCATCCTGGGTAACCTAGCAAAAACATAGCAGCACCCTAAAAATGGCCTTGGGTACCCTAGCAACACATAGCAACACCCTAGCAACCATCCTGGGTACCCTAGCAACCACCCTGTGTACCCTACCAACCACACAACAGCACCCTAGCAATGGCCTTGGGTACACTAGCAACCGCATAGCAGCACCCTAGCAACCAAACCTTAAAAATTATAGCATGTGCTAAAACATACAAAAAACACCAAAAAAAACAACAATAACCAAACAAGCAAAAAACCAATAACACAACACCAAACTATAAACCTACTAAAACACCATAGCAACCACCCACAGCACCAGCAGCACAATAGCAACCACCAATAACGCCCTAGTAACTGTATAGCAACCACCAGAATACAATAACAACCACCTATCAGCACCATAGTAACCACCTAGCAACCACTGAGATCACCCTAGCAAACACCTAGCAACCACTCAGAACGACCTATCAACAACCACTGAGAACACCCTAGCAACTGCCTAACAATCACACAGAGTACCCTAGCAACAACATGGTAACCATTCAGCAACTAGTCATATTACACTAGCAACTGACTAACAACACACTAGCAAAAAGCTACCATTCACCTATAAAAACCACACCGAAACACTTAGCAGCAACGATACAACATATTCTACAGCATCACTGAGCAGCATATGTGGTAGTGGGGAGAAGGGTGGAAGCTTAAGAAGACAAGAAAGTTTATCAGCAACATTATGGACCAGTTCATGAATTAAATTTGTTTACTGATTATGATGAGGAATACGATGGGGTTCATTTATTTGGACAAGGGAAGTTATATATTAAATATATATACTGTGGCATGTTATTACTATATAAAATCTTAAAGAAATCTACAAAAACCTAAAAAAAAAAAAAATTCTTAGTGATGTGTATATATTATATTTTATGTGTGTATCATTGCATTGCATATGTATATCATTATATTACATCAAGGTATATCCATATTTTAAAAACCATATTTTAAAGTTCCTTGGTTTTGTCTCCATTAGAGTTGGTTATTTAATATTTAAATATTTAACATTTAAAGAATTTAATATTTCTGGTTGTAATGATTCTTGTTCCTTAAAATAATATATATATATATATATAAGACAAAGTTAAACACTAAATTCATTACATTATGTCTCTTTCTCTGTATTTTAATGGCTATAACAATTTGAAAGTATTGATTTTAAAGTACTCATCATTAAAGAATGCTATTATATGACTCATGGTGATCTTAAAAACTAAAAAAGACAGAAATATTTTAATTTAACCATGTTTAACTTTTTAGTATGTAGAACCTTAAATTTAACTTTAAATAATAATAATTGGTGCAGACATTCCCCACTGATCTATAATATAGAACATATAGATCAGTGCTTTCTGCACACATTAAAAAAAAAAATTAAAAAAAAAATCCACTGTGTCCATGGGCTCTCTCTTCCATATATGGATAGAAGAGTAATGCTGCATGACTATTGGCTGCGCAGCTGAAGTTCGCGGTGCTGATTGGCTGAGTAATACTGCGATAGAGCGAGACCAACGGCAGATGTTCCAGAAATCTCCCTGAGGTGAGTACGGATGCTGTATTTTTCTAGCGTCTGCCTTTAATAATGAATTTTAAGAAATGAAATATGTTGCCCAAGTGGTGTATACTATTGTCGCTTGAAGTTTGTGAATACGTTAGCTAATTCTGAATATTAGCGCAATATTGCAAGAACAAGAGTGCATTTTTTTAAGGTATTTTAGCAGAGGTTAGTCATTGACGTTAGGCCGCTGGTGATCGATGGTTGAATGTGCTTTTAGGATGGGCGTGATTAATGCTAGTATTGTCATTAACCGCCTATTTAAGAAATACATTTGTTTGAGTTGACCGTGAGGCATTAGAAATCAGCCATGACTAATTAATCCTGCTTGTCGTGATTGATTAATGAGAGTATTTTCTGCTGTTCCATAAACGTCTAACGTTATATAGTGTTTTTTTTTTTTTTACTGATTCACGAGGTAAAAATAGACAGAGCTCTGAAACTACACACTGACCGCCGTGTCTGACACGATAGTGATGGTGAATCGGGTCAGATCCACACACTGTTTTTTTAGGCCGCTGGTTTCCTGCTTGAATGTGCTTTTATGACTCTCGGTCGTGGATGAGGGCGGCTTCCCGCTTTGAGCGTAAATGACCGCGAATTCTTTATTTTTTTTTAGGCCGCTGGTTTCCTGCTTGAATGTGCTTTTATGACAGTATTTCATAATAATAACCGCATATTTAAGATACTTTCGTTTGAGAGGCCTGATTAATGCTGCGTGTTGGGCGTATTTTCTGCTGTTCCATAAACGTCTATATAGTGGTTTTTCACTGATGCATGAGGTAAAAATGGACAGAGCTCTGAAACTACACACAGACCGCCGTGTCTGACACGATAATATCCGCGAAACGTGACAGTACAAAATATACAACACTAGATATTAACGGCACCTATCCCTCTCGTCTCGGCCGTCTTCCCGCTTTGATCGTAAATGAGCGCGAAATCCACAGAAAATTTAAGTCTTTTTTTTTTCCAAAAAAAATTATTAACAGTTACAGTTTATACGCTGTCACATCAACAACACTTATTAACTACTCTCATAATTTATGATCGGAATATAATTACAGTACTTTATATTGGTAATGTTTAATGGTTTTAAGTCAGCAGGATGAAGTGATAACTTTAAGTTTGAATCGTGGACTATTTGTGCTAACAGTTTATTTATCCATGCATTTATTTTGAGTATTGAATGCATCTGGGAGGAGAGACGGTGTTAAATGCTTAAATACGATCTGTTCATGTGCACAGAATGCAGAAGAAGAGCAAGCTGAAGTTGTGTTTTGTTTGTCGGTGACCAATGCTGCATTAATTTTATGAGAAACAGTTAAAACAGTGGTATTGTAAGATATATTTTGTTTCTTTTCTTAACATAACTTATATATGTTATAAATCAGAAGTTAATTATAATGTAATTATTACGAATAAACGTATATTATTACCAGTGTTGAAAAAGGCTGTGCTGCTTATTATTGTGATTTTTTTTTTGTGATAAACATATGCATTTTAAAGATTTGTAATAAACTGGTGCATTTTTTCAGCATTCTTTGAATACAAAGTTAAAAAAAGTCCAAAATCGTATGTAACATTGTTAAATGTAAACTTTTGATAAGTTCATGTCTGCTTAGTAAAAGTATAAAAAAAAATTGAACCCAAAATTAATAGTTAATAGCAGCACAATTAATAGTAAAATGTACACAATAATGACACTGACAAATGGGGTAAACTATGATAATTCAGTTTGCCATCTCCAAAATAAATTAAATGTAAAAATATAATAAAATGAAAAGTAAATTTAAGCTTTAATGGTAATTGACAATATTACTGTTTGTACTGAATTTATGAGCTTTGGAGGGTATAAAGGTCTTTTTTTTTAAATAAATAAATGGAATAACAGAATCTTTTTAGCCTCCAGCATGTAATTTATTTTTGTAGTTGCCTTAATGTCAGTTTCCTCTGTTTTCTGATCTAAATATATGGTAGACATCCACATGTTATATCTCTGATCTAATTTGTTTTCTCTGTCTGGATATATTTGTCATATGCCTATATGTTTATATTAAGAATAAAATTAGATTTTTTTTTTTCTGGTTTTAGTCATAAGAGGTACATATTCAATGTTTATATTAAGAATATATTTATATTTTTTTTCTGGTTTAAGTCATGAAAGGTACATTGAAAGTCATGGACCTGTGTTTTGTTGTTATCAGCTGTCTCTGTTGTGTGCTGTCAAGCATAAATTTATTCATTTTTTGTTCATTCTTTCTTTTAGATTGATTATTGAGCTTTATCTCCTGAGCAATTCTTAAGGTTTGTTTGCATTTTTTGGTTGTTGTACATTTAAAGGTGCACTATGCAGGAATAAGAAAATGTGAAATCTTGTAAATCAGAGACGTTTTAGTTTATGGGGTTGACAGATTTTAACAAGTTATGTCTGACATTTTATATTTATTTTCAAATTACAGCATTACGAGCACTACTGACTCTCCACTGCACAATATCCAGTAAGTATTTTTATTTATTTATTTTTTGATATGGATAAAATATGAACAGGTGACAAAGCAATATTAATGAGATACTACTGAGTCACTGATGCACTATAGCGCTTCAAATGTGCTATATCTAGTTTTGTGAAATTCAACTGAGGAATGTTGTAGGCCTCAATGATTTTCCTTGCTTGTAATTTTTCACATAAAGTCAATGAGAGAATGATGAAATGATATTCATTTGGTGGGGAACCATTCCTTTTAAGTTGTTGTAAGTTATAGATAAACAGTTTTTCCTCCCTTAAAGATAGAACCAGTTTATGTTATAGCCATGGGCTGCATTCGAAGTTGCATACTCTCTGAGTAGATACTACTTATGAATAAGTATTAATTTTGCAATCATTAAAAAATAGTCTAATATGTGTGGTATGCAGATGTACTACATTTGTCATGTTATCACTGTCATGTGAGCTACAGCGTAAGTTACAATGCAAATCAAAATTTTGCTACTTTGGGCTCATGGGATAGACTAAACTAAAGAATCTCAATAGAAGTGGTAGGTCATCCAGGTACTTCCCATCTACTGCCTTTCACCCTACTATATATATAGTAGAGAAGTATGCAAGTTCGGATAATGCCCTAGACTTTTAAAACCAGGTAATTGAACATCCGTGTTGACGATCCAATCAGAAAAAAAAAAATACTTTCTGCCTGTCAATCAGATTTTGTCATTGTTTGGCAGTCAGTATATTATATTGACAATATATTATATTTTGCTACTTTTGTGTTTTACAACCCTGAGGAAACTCTTTAGTCAATCACTTACAGTAGCTTTAGGTTTGGAATATAATTCATTTATATTGAAAATCTGACTGTATTGAAAAACATTTATGGATGCCTTTGCATATTAAGTTTTTTTTTATGTTAATATTGATCTTATTTCACATACATAGGCTATCTTTAATTGTGTGTTTGTTTTTGTTTTTCAGTCCATCTATTCAGAGCACGACCTGCATTTTCTCTGCAGCTGAACGCCTGGTTAGTGTGCAAAATGCCTAAATGATGCTATGTCATTTTCTTGTCAATATTATAATCATTATAGTTGACGAATATGTCTTTCTTTTCCAGGTTTTGGATTTTCTCCAATCAGCAGTTCTTCTGAATTGTTCTTCCCACCTCTCCCCTCCCCAACCCTCCACCCATATACCCCACATCCCCCACCCACCACCCCAAAAAAAAAAAAAAAAAAAAAAAAAAACACATTCATTATATTCAATACTAAGTTGATCATTTGTGTTCAAATACTACTGTTCTTTTAAAAGTTCAGTCCTTTTAATACTAGGTTAATAATTTTGTTTAATCTGCTATTGTTTTTTTCTTTGGAAAAAAGTTTGTTCATATTAATATTAGATTTATAATTTGTTTGATCTGCTACTGTTCTTTTTATTGAAAAAAGGTTATTAGCTGTATTTGTAAGGCATTCTTTTTCTTGTCAATTAACTAACTTGTTTTTTCCTTGAGAATACTTTGCAGGTTGTACCGCTTCAGCATTTCGTGAAGTAAGTGACTGAAAATATCCTGTAAAAGAATGCATATTGAATACAGTACTTAGCATTAAAACCATTTTACAGTCATTTTTAATCAGAGATCTGTTCAAACTCATAATGAAGAAAAGGTTTGTTTGCTAAACAGTTGTTTGATAAACACTTAAGAGACAATGTGAAATCATCTGCTTATTATTAGTACTATTATTATTATTATTATTATAAAAAAAACAATCAGAACAGATGATCAGGACATTAAACTTCGACCATTTAATCCCATTTAGCTAAAAAAAGGTTGAGTATTATGAACATGAAATCTAGCTGGGCTTTAATTTAAACTAAATTAACTTATTCTAATGTGAAGTATGTTTGAAAATTAAACACTTCTTTGTTTGCATACATGCAGCATGTTGACCAAGTTATTTCTTTCTAATTAATGGGTTACTCAGATATGTCATGGATTATTTTATCTCATGTCTTTGGTCTGTTTTCTCATATTTTGTCTTTTGTTCTTTTGAAGGATGCCTCGGAAAGGTAGGAGATCACGGGCTCAAAAAGTTCGTTGGACAAAGTTAGACCTGACGGGACAGACGAGCGTCAGTAAAGGTGTTGCTCAGGTTTCTGATGGACAGCAGTACGAAGATGCCGACAGCACATCTAGAATTCTATCCGTGCAGGCGTCTCATTGCCAGAGTGATGCAAGGTATGATGTTTTCTCACGAAATCATCAGTGCACATGTGTAGCTCTGACATTCCTTGCGTACCACAGTGAGGGAACTTTGTTCAAACAGCCTGACCTTGACCGAGTTGCTAGAGGAAGAGGGGATGCTTTGTATGTTGGCATTAAAATGCAGCTTATTGCTGAAGGAAGATTCCGACAGGATCTTCTAAGCATGGGTGAAGTACCTGTGAGCATCACAACTTCTAACCACAACTACAGCGTCCAAAAGTCAGAAGTTGTGATGGGATATCTGAGAGACAGAGGAACTCCTGAAATGGAGACATGGTGGATTCCTCTTGATGAAAGACTTCAGTGTCTTGTCAACAGATGTCAGCAGCACTGCTTTATTGTTTTCTCCAGAGTGCCTTTGCTGTGTTCAGAGACAGTTCTGGAAGATATGGATTTTTTGTCATCCCATTCCATAAACTGCTGAAGGTTGCCCACATCCTACTGGTGACGGAACCGCAGTTATGCTAACTTTCACCAACCTGCATGACAGGCCCACCAGATTACTTGAGCTTTTTGGACATCCGTGGTTCTCAGACTTGCTAGAATTCATGGCTGTTTCATTTGAAATGGTAGCAACAGTCTGAGGAACCTGATGCTCATCCGCAGCATGTGTGACACCATCACCAGTAACTGTCACACCTCTGCCCAAAAACACAACAAATGCTAAAGAAGTCCGAATCCCTGCAAAATCTTGTTTCTGCAGATTACAAAACCAAAGTGTGATAAATGTGTTTAAAACACAACAAGCAGTGAAGAAGAAAAGAAATGCTTAAAGGCGCCAACAACAGTGGTGCAGTAAATGAGGACAAACTCAACCCATTGGTGAAATGCTCGAACAAAAAAGAGGGCATACGAGAAAGAGAAGTATCCCAAGTTTTTTCAGTTTCGAATTAATAAAAGGAAGTTTAATCAAGATACTTTTGTCAGAAACAAAAAGAGGGAGTAC
>NC_056598.1:20849926-20850110 GCF_018340385.1 Cyprinus carpio | reverse complement strand
TCCCTTCTCTTACATGTTTTCACTTTTAAAAAAAATAGTTACAAAAAGGATGTCCCACCTTCCTTTTATGGCGGATGTTGCTTTCATCTATCACAATAAATTCCCTTCTTCCACCCATGCGTTGTCCTGTCTTCCTTTTGAACATCTTCAAGGCTTTCCTGCAGACTAATCTCAGTTTACGGGT
>NC_056598.1:20849489-20849758 GCF_018340385.1 Cyprinus carpio | reverse complement strand
TCTTTGTTGACATATACTAACACACGATCCTGACCTGCATGATTTTGTCACTTTTTCATTGTGTGCTCTTTGTTGACATATCCTGATACCACAGTAACAAAAAATACAATTAAATAAATAAATAAAAGTAACACATAGAATAAGTACAGTAACACAATATAATTTTGATTTGAATCAGGCTTCCAATCTGACAAAAAAAAAAGTGCCATAAGGGTGTGTATATTTACCATTGGTATCCATCTTTATTTTGCCTCTTCCTTAATTTCATT
>NC_056598.1:20848660-20848837 GCF_018340385.1 Cyprinus carpio | reverse complement strand
ATTAATTGTCCGGTTAAATATTTTAATTACAAATTCATAATTTAAGGAATGAAGGTAATTAATTGTCCAGGCTGAATTGACGGGGGATGCGGGTAAGTTATCCTCCTTGTTGAGAGAGGAAAAAAAAAAAAAAACATCCCCTCTGTAAAACCACCATCCCTCTTACCACCCCCCTTT
>NC_056598.1:20848455-20848598 GCF_018340385.1 Cyprinus carpio | reverse complement strand
CATTTTAAAACTAAATAACGACGATTGGCCAATCAGAGCTCAGTATTAACGAGCTGCGCACGACTCACGTCGGTGTTTACTCTTTTTCGCGTAAAATGTTTCAAGTGCAAATTCTGACGTTCTTTAAAAAGAAGGGAACTTAA
>NC_056598.1:20848092-20848232 GCF_018340385.1 Cyprinus carpio | reverse complement strand
AAGTAATTTCCTGTGTGAGTTTTTATGTATTTAAGTAATTTCACACAAGAATCAGCACGTGACGGTGATCGCAAATGTTAAATTAATTTTATACAGCAGTTCAACAGAAAATAAGTTAATTGCATTTTGTACATTTTGTC
>NC_056598.1:20737586-20847277 GCF_018340385.1 Cyprinus carpio | reverse complement strand
ACCAGAGTGTCCCGACTCTTGTGTGCAAATGGTTAACCTGACTGCCTAGCTTGCTGGTAGAACAATCTGGAGATAGGATCCCCACACATTACCCCTGTGCGAATTCCATTTTCTCACCAACGAGAATTCTTCGAAAATATCCACAGGCGCTGTCCTCTACCTCCCCGGTCAGGGCTGACCTGATCATACAATCCTTTCAGTGAAGGACTAATTGCTGCTATCCGCCACCAACTCACTATGGGACAGAGATACATGGAATCTCCAAGGCAATGACAGACTTTGTTAAACCTTTACCAGTGTTAACACAGTTTCATGCTCGTGTGGCACGCGCCATAGCGGCGGGGTTACAAGCGCAGGCTGCAAAATGCCTCAGGAAAATCCGTGGGCATTCATCAGGATCTTGCCGTCACTGGCCGGCCCGTACTCGGCAACGTGGGCGGAATAACATCAGCCAACCCGAGTACCCGCCAACTTGTTACCGAGAATCAAGAGACTCCCTCAATTGGCAACACTGGCGCACAGCAGCGCAGCTTCCGCCCTGAACAAATCACAATCACTACCACTTTAAGTAATGTCAGAACAAACAGTCAGCCCATTCCACGAACTGGATAAAACTGCCACTTCAGACTCTTTGGATAAAGGTAACCATGCTCCCACGCCTGAATAATGAATCAATGCCTCCCGGGTCCCTCAAATATTCACCGCATTTTACGCACTGCCACCAGATTCACATAACCCGTCTCACAAACGGCAAATAAGATTCAGAGCGGCTGAAGCACGAGCTGTTTACAGGGTACCCGAATCTCCGGTGTCAGATTTTCCAGGCAAGCCAAGGCACGCTCCTTTTACCGAGAACCTGTAACACTTTTGTCTGTAAGGAGCCTTAAGCATGTAGCAGTCAGCCTCCCAATGACCCGGCGTTTATGACAAATAGTTTGCAAGCGTTTATCCACTTCACGTGAAACCACCACCCCCGTCGGACTGAAAAGCTCTGTTGTAGCGGGGCGAGCATCAAGGCATTGTACTCATACCCAGTCCCTAGAATAATTCGTTTGGAACCCTGTGTTCAACAAATGTCATGTTTAATGTATCAACACAAAATCATCAGCCAGCGCCTTTTCTTAGCCGCAGTTTTTTGCCTTTTGCTCACTGATATATATGGCACACGTGCGGGAACTTTCAAGATTCTAAATCTTTGTCTGTAATACTTCTGGAGCACGCGTTCATAAGCCTTCAACACGGCAGCTTTCGCGCTTTGAATAATCTTGACTATCTACCGCAAATTTACTGCTGAATAGGCCTCTTGAGCTTTACCCCAGTTAACTGCGGCATTGAAGCATCAAAGCTACGAGCTGCGGCCGGCCAGTTCACGTGCATCTACAGCCGCACAAATAGCAGAAAAAAAGAATTCGGAGAATCTGGATCACTCTCCGAAAACTTCGGCACCAGTCACAGAATTTCCCCAACACATCAAAATCAGAGGCTAAGCTGCTGAGGATCTGAAGCTAACTTCCAGATGCACTCCAGGTGAGAGATGTACTTTTACCCTCACCTGGGAGTTGATGTTCCCAAATCCAAAGCTGGCGTTTGCTCAGTTTGCTGGCGCTAACTGTTTCCACAGCCAAATCTTTCTCGATTGGTGGGCGTTCACTTTATATTTATCATATTCTATTTGCAACATAAAAGCTTCTTTCCTATCTGCAAAACTCAATCCCTCCATTGATGCTGAAGCATAAAGAGCCGAAGCAGTCAATTTTTCCTCTTCCACCAAAATTTTCTGTTCAAACCAATTTACTCTTTACACTGCCTTTTATTTTTAATTTTTTTAGAACATGCTAACTAACCTCCAGCGATAGTAGTCTGCCTAACTGCAGCAACTGCTCTTTTTGTGTACATTGCTCAAGCATACCTCTTTCGACGGACAAGCAAATAAATTCCTCCCACAATGGGCATTATCAAAATCGCGGCGAAACAGCTCAGCAAGTATGTGCACTCAAAGCACCTAGCGGCCAAGATCTAAGAAGCAAAGGATGTCCCCTAACTAA
Organism: Cyprinus carpio; assembly: GCF_018340385.1. NCBI lineage: Eukaryota > Metazoa > Chordata > Actinopteri > Cypriniformes > Cyprinidae > Cyprinus > Cyprinus carpio. The sequence goes on along the minus strand of NC_056598.1, from coordinate 20,845,232 downwards.
CTCAGCCCCCCAAAAAGCTACCTACCTAAACTCAAAACCTTTCTCTTCATGCGGTTACCGGCGGTGAGCATTTTAAAGCCATAGCGCCCGATGGACAGGACAAGTGCAGCCAGAACCTGGCGACGCGCCCCAGACCGCGGTGTCGCCGAGGAACAATTGCTCTAACACGCCTTCACCACCACACACTACAAAACCCCAGCCCAAAAAAAAAATCAAAAACAGCAACCCGCTACACCTAACAGGGACACAGATTGCAGCCGCGAATACTCAGTAACACAGTCATGACACTTACTTTACCTGAATTGGTTTAGCACGCAAAGCGAGAAAAGAGAGAGAGGAGAGAGCAAAAAACCAAACTCACCGCACACAAAGTTTCAAAACTGCGTCGCTTCAATCAAACAAAGCCACTTTGGCCGCCTCAGGATTCCAACACCTGATCGAAGCAACAATGAATCCTCACCATCAGCTGGCGTCCCAGTATGGACGACACACTATACACAATATTCTGACCCGACATGTAAAACAAAACAGAAACAATGCGACAACCTCCTCACTCCATGGCTTAATAAAATAACAATTATGGCGATATAGCGGATCAAAACCAGCGGACGAGCCCCACTTTGTCATGACCTGGCTCTAAAGCCATTACAAAACTAAAGGACGCAGTTTTTACCCACAAAGACATTTATTAAACGACAAAAACCCAATACCACATAGACTCACATAATACAACAGTGCGTGTGAGAATCAGTAAGCATAGAATGAGGTGCATGTTTGGATGAATGGACAGTATACTGATTGCGTGTTGCATGAACCAAACAATTAGTGCACGGGAGACGAAGGGCTCTCCGTTCACAAAGAGAGTGGTAGGTTTATAAAGGCGGTGAAACACCTGGTCCCCAGGTGTCCCCCAATCTCGCTGACAAATTGATAGCCACCCCCCTGCAACAGAGACATACCAGACACAATGAAAAGAAACCTGACCAACAATGCCATCACACCCCCCCCCCCATAAGAATGGGGTCCCAAAGGCTGAATCCCTCACTCAACATATGACTAGTAACGTCAATTCATAATTCGATAAAGAAATAAAGTAAAAAAAACTATATGAACGTGATTATTAACACAAGCTACATAAAAACAACAAACCTCTTACTTGACCATAATCAGTCCGTTTCCCACAGTTCACTCACCCCCCTTTACCACTCTTCCTTAGCTCAGCAACTACCCGTGCACCTAGGACGGCAAATTGAGAGTTTGGGGTAAAAAAACATGATGGGAGCCTTAAGCCCGTAGATTAAACCTGTGGAGCTCTAGACACGCGTCTGCCAACCCCGTTGTCAGTCCCCTTAATGTAACGACAATCCAGGCATAACATGGCAGGAACAGGGAACACCTAATTAATCTCTGGTTCTCGGACACTGTGAACGAATTAAGAAAATTAAAGGATTGTGGGTCGGTGAAGACCACAACAGGAGCACTACCACCAACATAAACCTCAAAAATGTCCTAATATGCCATTATCAGAGCCGGGTTTCCTCTCTCAACCACTGAGTAATTCATGAACAAGAGTTTGAACTTTCTTGAGAAGAAAACTCACAGGCTTGTCAATACCACCCCGTGCTCAACCTCCTGCTCAACACACCCCAGCCACCGACCTGACTGGCATCCCACATACCAACTTAAAGTGGGCTGATCCAAAACGTGGCGCCGCCAAGACAGGAAGCAGTACCAAGGAGTGTTTTAACCTGCAAAAAAAAAAAAGCGCCCGTTTTTTTTTTGACACACAGGAGACCACACAAACTTTTCCTTTCTCTCTAAGCAAATTAGTGAGAGTTGTCACAACCATAGAGAAGTTCCTACAGAAGCTTCTGTAGTAGCCCACAAAGCCGAGGAAACGCATTAGCTACTTTTTTTTTTTAGTAGTTGGCGCTGGAAACCCGCTCAATCGCTTCAACCTTTGCACTAACAGGACGCACATGCCCCTGTCCCACAACTCGACCAAGGTAGGTCACCGTTTGCTTTGGCAAACTCACAATTTGGAGAGGTTGACGGTGAGCCCTCGCCTCTGCCCAAACGAATAAAAAAAGCTCCCTCATACGCTGAAGATGAACATCCCCAAGTTGTCCTGAATATAGTAACTACATCATCCAAGTACACCGCACAGCCCTGCAATATCCCCAATAACATGATCCATGAGACGTTGGAAACGTGGGCAGGCGCATTCCGAAGCCCCAAATGGCATCACAGAATAAGAATACAAGGCCTCTTGGTGTCAACAAAAGCAGCAAGCTCACGTGCACGATTGGACAAAGGAACTTGCCAGTATCCCTTTCAGTAAATCAAGTTTACTCACAAATTTTGCAGAGCCCACTTGGTCAATGCAGTCATCCATTCCTGGAAGTGGAAAAGAATCTGGCTTCGTGACAGCATTTACTTTGCGAAAGTCCGAGCAAAAGCGCAAAGTACCATCTGACTTGGGACAAGCAAACACGGAGAAGCCCAACTAGAAGAGCTGGGTTCTGCTATACCATTTTCAAACATGTATGTAACTTCAGCATCTAAACATTTAAGTCTTTCAACATTCACACGATAGAACCTTTGTCTAATTGGCTTTGCATCTCCAATGTCAATATCGTGTTCAACCAGAGGTGTACGACCCGGAGTGTCCAGAAAATAGACATGGAAAACTACGTATAAAGATCTGCCAACTCTGTTTTGAACGCGGCGCAGACAAACGAGCCAACAACTTTTCCATATTAGCTAGGGCCTCAGAGTTCTTAAAACGCCCAACCCACAATTGTTGCTCTGGCATACCGCAGCCATAATCCTGTTCCCCCAGGAATAGAATCCCCCAACGTGACCTCAGACCACACACTCTGACCTAGAACCTTCCACACTTGATGGGCCAACGCACACAGCGACGGCTGGGCATGCGGGAATAATAGGGTTTTAACACAATTCACATGACAAAGCTGTGTGCTCTTCCTGCGATCCGGTGTAGCAATCACATAATTTTGCTCCGTCACTTGTTTCACCACCATATAAGGTCCTGCAAATTTGGCTTGGAATGGCGACTGGATAATAGGGAACAAAGCAAGCACCTGGTCACCTGGATTAAAAACTCTCCGCTCTGTATTCCTATCATACCAGGACTTCATTTTCACCTGTGTTGAAGTCAACTTCTCTTTAGCCAGGTTGCCTGCAGTATACAGACGATGGCGAAAACCATTCACAAAGTCAATTAAATTCTTAGGAGGCTCTGTCTCCCTCCAATGGTCGGCCAGTGCAGCCAATGGACCACGAACAGTGTGGGAAAATACAAGTTCATTTGGGCTAAACCCAAGGCTTTCTTGCGTTACCTCTCTGGCCGACAACATTAACCATGGTAAAGGTTTGTCATGACCTGGCTCTAAAGCCATGACAAAACAAGAAGGACGCAGTTTTAACCCACAAAAATGAAATTTATTAACTGAACAAAAACACCAATACAACAACTAACATAACATAATACAACAGTGACGTGTGAGAATCAGTAAAGTCAGTAGAATGAGGTGCATGTTTGGATGAATGGACCGTATACTGTTGCGTGTTGCATGAACAAAACAATTAGTGCACGGGAGAGAAGGGCTCTCACTTCACAAAGAGAGTGGTAGGTTTATAAAGGCGTGAAACACCTGGGCCCAGGTGTCCCCAATCTCGCTGACAAATGATAGCCACACCCCCTGCAACAGAGAACATACCAGACACAAGGAAACAGTCCTGACCAACAGGCCATCACATCTGCTATTTGTCTTTACCTGTAAGTATTTAATTTTGTTGCATTATTCATACAGTATTCATACCACTGAAAAAATCACTGGTCACACTTGATTCACTAAAATATCCACATTCGTAAACATTGATTTATTTTTGCAGGTACCACATATGGAAATGAAATCAGACCAACTAAAACTGAGGAGTTTGCTGTTCAGGGTTCAAGTGTTACATTATCCTGCAGTTATTCATCTGCACAGTCTTTATTCTGGTACCGTCAGTATCCCGGATCAGCTCCTGAATTCCTCGTAACCATCACATATCGTGCAACAGAAGCTAAGAAGTCTGATGTAGATCCCAGATTCACTGCTAAACCCAACAAAGAAAAGCAAAACCATGTGGATCTGGAGATCTCCTCTGCTAAAGTGACAGACTCTGCTTTGTACTACTGTGCCCTGATGCCCACAGTGACAGGAAAACACAAGAACACTGTGCAAAAACCTGACACATCTGAGAATCTTTGAAAATGAGTCAATATGTTTCATACTGCAAACTAAAAACTTTAAGTGTTGAGCACATGCGTACAGTTGGAGAAATCAAAAATATTTAGTTACAGTATATATTAAGTTGCAAAAACAATATTAAATGTATTAAAATATAATTAAAATTATATTCCCTGCAATTGTAAGGACAGCATACAATACTGAGCTGCTATGATACAATCAACAAAACTGTGCTTTTTATAAAATATCAAAACATGAATTACCCTCTTAATAAAAATTACCCTAATCATCATAAATCAATTTTCTGACATATTACACCCATCCATAGTGCATGAAAATCAGGAGAAAACATTAGACTGTAACTGATGATTGTATCTTCTTCTGTTCTCCAGGAGTGAAAATGTAAACAGAGAGGAGGGTCTACATAGATCTGACACAATCTAATCAAATCAGACTGGAGTAGAAACAATTCAGTCTTCCAGTGAACACAGTGCACTGCACAATGGATGTCTTTTCAGTTTTTCTCTTCTATAGTCTGGCATGTATGTATATTTATTTAAGTATTATCAATATTGTTAAAGAATAGATTAATTAAAACAGATGTCATTAAACATGTACCTCTTCTTATTCAGCTGCTGTCTCTGGAAACATCACACCAGACGAAACAGAGGTTTTTGCTGAGGAGGGTTCAAATGTTACATTACATTATCCTGTAGTTATTCCTCTGCAGATTATCTATACTGGTACCGTCAGTATCCCGGATCAGCTCCTGAACATCTTGTGCTCATCTTTGATGGTGCAACAAACACCGAAAAATCTGACGTAGATCCAAGACTCTCAGTTATACTCACTAAACGGGAACAAAAGCATGTGGATCTGATCATCTCCTCTGCTGCTGTATCAGACTCTGCTCTGTACTACTGTGCTCTGCAGCCCACAGTGACAGGAAACACATCAGTTCTCTACAAAAACCCTTTACCCAGTGAGAGCGAGCAAGAATATCATACAGTCTTAAATTGACATTGGCATTCATACAACATACAGTATGTACAGTACTGTCTTTCACTTTGTATGCACTCCACTTTTTCCAAGTAATATAATACAGTAGGTTCTATATGCTATAAAAAGTGTTAAATGATAATCACAATGTGCAAGCACATTTCTACCACAGGGCTGCTCTTGAGAAAACGCACACATGGATCTTTCTTTTGCTTGCATGAGGAGAAAAGCTGCTAGATAGATAGATAGATAGATAGATAGATAGATAGATAGATAGATAGATAGATAGATAGATAATTTGTGCTTATTTGAGCAGTTTGTATTCAAAGCAAACAGCATCATGTGACAGCGAGCAGGAAGTTCCTGACTGTCTGTATCACCTTCAGTTTCTCACACACAGTGCACAATACTGAAAGGCTCAAGAAAGAACTGAGCTGATCTTACTCAACATGGACAGATGCTTTATACTCATTGTTATTATGGGAACAGGTACATTAATTATTCAGAAAATGGAGAAACAGTGGAGTTTGGAAAATCTAAATCTTCACAATGTTTTAACAAACTTCTTTTAGTCATTTTTACTTTAAAAAAAAAATGTTTGGGAAAATGTGTTTGGTTTACTGTAAATTCTGCTTTTTGCTCACAGGTTTGGTGTCCGGAGACAGTATTGAGCCAGATAAAGAGAAAAATGTTATCACAAAAGAAACAGAAACTGTCAAGCTGAGCTGCTCATATAGTACAACCAGCAATAATGTTCGTCTTTACTGGTACAGACAGTATCTACATGGGGAAATTATGTTTTTAGCATATAAAAGGTGCTCGATCACTGAGTGCTGCAGACACCGCTGATGATCGGTTTCATGCAGCTACAACACAAACATCCACTGAACTCACTCTATTACTGAGTGTACGTCTGGTCAGATTCAGCTCTCTATTATTGGTGCTTTAAGGAGTAGGAGCCCAGTGATACAAAACATGAAGAATGTCGTACAAAACCTGAAGCTCTTTTTACTTTGAACTAATAGAGGAAAACCACAATCAAAACCATAATCTTATTCCAGCCCTGAATGTAATTAAGTTTGTGGCAACACCTGTGAAGTAGATTAATTTACAGCATAAAAGTAAACCAGAAAGAAAAAATTTAAATATATTCAGTTTTAATGTGTCATTAGTTCCCTGCATGAATACAATATTAAATCAATGTTTATGCAACAAATTCCTCTTATTTTAATTTAAAGGGTTAGTTCACCTCAAACCTGTAAGACCTTTCATCTTCGGAACACAAAATAAGATATTTTAATGGAATCTGAGAGCTGTCTGACCCTGCATAGACAGCAAAGCAACTGAAATGTCCAGAAACGAAGCAAGGAGATCTGTAAAATAATCCATGTCACATCAGTGGTTCATCCGCAATTATATGAAGCTACCAGAATAATTTTTGTGCACAAAAATAAAAAAGAAAGACTTTATGCAACAATTCGTCTCCTCCTCATATCCCTGGTGCCATTTTGAAGAATATCCGCTGGACGTAAACAACATATGCTGTTCTGTGTCAGCTGCGTCACACGGATACGCTGTTTCCATTCAGTTCAAATCACAAGGTAGGAAACAGATCTGGCGTGCCAGTATAATGTGCCACAAGATGGCAGTGTTCTCAGAGATTCACTAGGAATTGCAGCAGAGAACCACGAACTTGGGTATAATGTTGCTCAGAGAGGAGGGACTCAGTCATACCTGTCAACACTCCCGTTTTTCCCGGGAGTCTCCCGTATTTCACACCCATCTCCCGCCCACCTCCCGTTTTGTTATTTCTCCCGGGAAACTCCCGTAATTTGTATGGCCCTACCTCGTTATATGAATAATCACATCAATACATTATTCTAAGGTTGTCCAGTTGCCAGATATTGTATGAAACGCATCCTACTCACACAATAGATACATCATACAATTTTGAACCCATTTGTGACCTCAACCTGGCAACCTACATCTCTGTTGCGCCAGTTGATATCTACGCAGGTAGATGGGGGAATTTGAATCAAGCGTCACTAAAATTGGCATTAGAAAGTTCAGGTGGTGCTATGGCGAAAAAACTAAATGTAGCTGCAAATATAACAACAGCTGGTTGGAGGAATTTAATTTCTTATCACAAAGCAGCATCGACAATTCCCACGCTTTTTGCAAAGTATGTCGCACTGATTTCAGTATCGGACACGGTGGGAAAAACTACGTAACGCAGCACAATAAATCCCAACGACACAATCGCGCTGTGGAGGCACAAAGGGGCAAAGTCTGCTACTTGCAATTATAATTCTGGATGTAAGAAACACTAGGAAACACCTTCATGTTAAATACATGAAGTACTGTACTTCATGTATTTAACAAGGTGTTTCCTAGCATTTAACATGAAGGTGTTTCCAAGTACTTAAAGTACATGAATTTTTTTGTTACTTGTTCCACATGCACCACAGTGTTTCCTTTTATGTAATATAAAAAAAATTATAATAAAGATAAATAAAAAAGAAACATGAGTAAGTCTCATTATTATAACAATAATTCTTATTAATAATTATGTATTATGTGTATTTAACTTTTCTCTGACCCGCCCCAAACCCAACCCCCATTTGTTGAGTCCCGCCCCCGCAACCCCCCCCACCCCCACCCCCAACCGCCACGCCCCCCGGAGTCTCCCGGATTTCGGTATCCAAATGTTGACAGGTATGGACTCAGTGTTCACAGATCTGAGATAATCAAATCATGTCTCACAGAGACATTCGTTCTGACTCTTCTCAGAGTGAACACTTGAACAATGGATCTTCATTCAGTTATTCTGTTTTGTGCCTCAGCAGGTACTAATCTGGTTAATTATTAACTTTTCTGTTTTATTTAAAAGTTTTCATTAAGAAGAAATGTTTTCTTTTTCAGCTGCTGTCTTTGGAAATGTCATCAAACCAAACAAAACCGATGTTGCTTATGAAGAGGGTTCAAAATGTTATATTGTCCTGTAGTCATTCACCTGGAGCTACAGATTATATCCACTGGTACCGTCAGTATGAAAGATCAAAACCTGAATGTCTTGTACTATCCTTCGCTAGTGCAAAAAAAGCTGAGGTGTCTGATGTAGATCCAAGATTATCGGTTAAAGTAGAAAAAAGGGAACAAATCCATGTGGATCTGAAGATCTCCTCTGCTGCTGTATCAGACTCTGCTCTGTACTACTGTGCTCTGGTGCCCACAGTGACCGGAAACACATTAGTTTCCTACAAAAAGCTTTTACAACGGGAGAGGAGAGGAACACAGAGAAAGAGATAAAGGCAATGAGAAAGTGGTAACTACCCATTACAATAATAAGTCAGAGAAATAACAGGAACAGTGAATAAATCTCAGGCAGTTACCTAAATCAAAAGGTAGACAACTTTAATCAGTCTATTGGTAAACAATCAAAAAACAAAGGAACAGTCTAAAGGAAAGTGAATTAAATCCCTACAATATTGTCCTTTAGTTGACAAATCAATTTAGAATGTCCTGTAATTCATAAAACAGTCAAATGTGGCAAACATCAAAACATCTCAAATGATTATTGTGTGCAATATAAGGGGCAGAATCATTTATGCCACACAATGGCAGTGTTCACACTTCACACACATTCACATGGAAATAATGCTATATTTCAAATTATATAATATATAAAAATAGTGAGAATATACAACTGCAAAATATTTTTTAAAATGATCATGACAAATATGGGGAAATTAAACAGTCCAATATGCAAGCCATGCCTTTATGTTGCAGGAAGTTCCTGTGTGTGTTTCTGACCGATCTGCAGTGACTTACAGCTCAGAGCACTGAGAGACCAAACAGAGAACTGAACTGATCTGACTGAACATGGACAGATGCTTTATACTGATACTCATTGTGGGAATAGGTACATTATTTACTGGGCAACTGACAAAAATATTTATGTACATAAAAATGTATGATCTTTTAAAATCTCAAACCCAAAAGGCTATATTGATATTATTTTGGTCATTTCTATTTTGTAAAACATGCTGTGACATGTGTTTCCAATATTATTTTGACAACTTGGCTTTCACAAATCAAAAATCAGTTATATACGTGCTTACTGTTGACAGGTTTGGTGGCTGGAGACAACATTGAGCCAGATAAAGGGACAGAAAAAAACTCTAAAGAATGAGAAATGGTCAAGCTAATCTGCTCATATAGTACAAGTAGTGACTATGTTGTGCTTTACTGGTACAGACAGTAACCCATCAGAGAACCACAGTATTTATTACTCAAAGGTGCCCGATCACGTTCTGATACACACATCTCTGATGGTCAATTTAATTCAGATACATCACGTACATCCACTGAACTGACTATTACTGATGTACGTCTGTCAGATTCAGCTCTCTATTATTGTGCTCTAAGAGTAGTAGCCCAGTGATACAAAACATAAAAGTTGTCGTACAAAAACCTAAAGCTCTTTTCACTTTGAAACTATCTACTGAAAACCACAATCAAAACCATGATCTATCCAGCCCTGAATGTAATAAAATATGGGGTAACACATGGAGAGTTTGAATTAGACATAAAAAATGTCCAAAAAGCACCAACCATGCAGTATTACATTCTTTGCGGTTCCTTTTATACACAAACACATTCTAAAATATAATTTCTTTATTGCTTGTCATGCAGTAAAACAGGGAGCCAGTAGAGGGAAGATTTGTTGAAAGGATGTCTTTCTTTTTCAATATTAGGACTCCTTCTACTTCTTCTAATGACTGTGTCTCTCAGCACTATACTCATGCTGAGTTCATGGCTCTGTTGCCTCTCCAACAGTATCCAGCCTATACTGATATATTATCGTTCAGTCTGTTGGGTTTATTTTCATGGCTTTGGCAGTGACATCAGAGCTTCTTCTCCAACTGACACACAGACTATTGTCATGGTCAAATCTAGTCCTCAACAACCCAAAGCCATAAGCATAATATATTATTCTTTTAGCAAATGCTTTTACTCAAAGGGTCTTTGTAATTTCTGTAATACAACAACATTCTGTGTGCTTTTTAGTCTTGCTGCAAGAAAGAATGATGCATTATAAAATCATTTGTTTTGTTTTTTATATTATAAAAAGCAAAAAAAAAAAAAAGTCACAAAGGGTCTTGTTGCATTAAAATTATTTCAGGTTTTGTCTTTGAGAAGGACCCTTTATAATTGAATGAAAAAAATTTAATTTCAGAAGTTGGTCACTGTGTGGCATAATCTATGATGCTGAATTATGAAGTCCCTGGTTTATGTGTATATCCTCTGCAAACAGATTTCTGCACTGTTAGCCTTCAGAATAATATTGCCTGCTGCACATAAACTATGTTAATCTGGCTGAGGAATTTATTTTACTGGCAGTAGTTCTTGGTACGTAACAATTCAATTAAAATCTAACATAGTGCATGATCATTACATAAGAATATACAGTATATCTGTGTTTTTTTTTTTTTCTTGACAGAGTGCAATACACAGCATTCTGTCAATCAGCCAACAAGAGTTCAAACAGCTTCTGAACATGAGATGGTTAAACTTCACTGCACTTACAGTACCAGTGACCAATACCCTTATCTTAACTGGTACCAACATAAAACCAATGGATTCCCAGTTTACATGCTCCATAAACTTTCGACTGGATCAAGCAGCAGTGAAAAATAATTCGAGGAGAGATTTCACGCAGATCTCAACAAATCCTCAAGCTCAGTTTCTCTGTCAATCCAGGATGTGCATGTGTCTGACTCTGCAGTTTACTACTGTGCTCACCACTACTAAAAAAAACAAACAAACATACAAAAAATAAAAAATATAAAAAAAAAAAAAACATTAACAAAATAATAATATTTTTTCACTGCTGTTAGCAGTGGGTGGAGTTTATTCACGCTGTTGAGAGTGTGCGAAAGAGACAGACAGTTGTTCAAATACTATTTTTGCCATTACTGTCTTTCTGACAACATGTTTCTCTTTAACTGCATAATAATTCAACTTTGCATGGGTAAGATATATTATTTTAAGTAATATGCTTATGATAAAAATCCCTTAAAATCCATGTAGTGTTACATATGCAGCGTATAAATCTTTTTTTTTTTTTTTTTTTTTTTTTTCACATGAAATTCTTTTAGTGACACAATACAACCATGGTTTCCAGAAAATATATGATTCTGAGGGTAAAAATATGACTCTGTCCTGTAACTACAGTCTAACTAGTGGCACTAGTGTTACTATCCAGTGGTATCGCCAGTATCCCGGAGCAAAACTTTTTTTTTTTTACTTTTTACTTTTTACTTTTTACTTTTTGTCACTGAATATTCTAGCAAATCTGATCCCGAACTACGACTATTTTCAGAAGCTAAAAAAGAAATCAAACGTGTGGATCTGGTGATCTTCTCTGCTACTGTATCAGACTCTGCTCTGTACTACTGTGCCCTGCAGCCCACAGTGACATGAAACAGAGTAACAATGTACAAAAACCTGATATACAGAATTGCATCTATTACACAAAATAGCTTTAGCAACAAGAACAAAACTGTAACAAAATACTAGTAATTTTAATACTGAAGTCATCTGAGGTCTTTTTAAAGAAAAGAGCTAGTTGAGTTTAGAATAACAGAACATTGTGAGAGACATAAAAGTAAAGCCAGCGTTAAAACATCACTGCTATCAATTATGGTAGATATAAGGAAATATCATACTGTCACTGAATCCCGCAACTGACTGATCAAGTGTAGAGAGGAGTCAAGTCTTTATTCACTGTATGTTGTGGTGAATAAAGTAATATAGGCTAATCAAATACATGAATGCATAGTGTATGTATATCCTAAGATTAATCATTGTACATGTAATAATTAAGTGATATACTGTAGTTTAATATATACACATTACTACAGTCTTCTTCACAGAGGCTCCTCCCATGCAGCAGTCAGACCATGTGATATGAATTTACTGTTGCTTTAACAGATGCAGAAAGAGGAAGAAGATCACAACATCTCTGAATATTTTTTAAGAGTCTGCCATTTCAATTGTATATAATGGCACCCTGGAAATGTACAATTGTGATCATAGTTTTATATATCTGGCGTGAGTAGTATTAAATAACGATTCTTTTCAAATATATTTAAATGAATTTTCCTTATGTATGTAATGTGCATATTAAGTCATATTGTTTTAATTTGATTTTAGGTTGTAATTCTCAATCTCAAGACAAAGTTGATCAGCATACAAGGATTCAGTCTGCTTTTGAAGATGACACTGTAACTATCAACTGTACATATCAGACTACTTATACAAACCCTCTCTTCTGGTACCAGCAGAAAGGCAATGGAAATCCAAAGCACATGTTAAATGAATTCTCTAAATCTGGAAACAGTGAGGAAGAATTCAAGGAGAGATTTCATGCAAATCTCAGCACAACACAATCCACTTTAACAATCAAGATCTGCGTGTGTCTGACTCTGCTGTGTACTACTGTGCTCTGATGCCCACAGTGACTGAAACACACTCAACACTCATACAAAATCTCAAACAATGTGACATCATTATGCAATTCAATTTGATTTATTTTTTTATCATTCATTTTAACTTGATTAGATTAAATTGTTTAGTCTATAATTTCATTTTTATGACCTATATTCTGTTTTAGGTTTCTTTCACTTTACATTCAATTTACATGATCTAAAAAAAAAAAATGTTACATTCAATTTACATGATCTAATTTCATATTTAGTTACTTTTAAATATGCATTAATTTTTTTCCTACACTTGGTTTCAGTTGATTTCATATTACTCATGCCACTAGAATTATAATATCATTATAAACCTGATTATTGCCGTTTTGTGAATGTGTAGTGTGCTGAAAGGTGTAAAAGACCAGAAGAGGGCGATCCACTCAACATTAACATTTAATGAACTGTTCATCCTTCTTTAAAGGTGCCATGTGTAAAAATTAAGGTAAAAATATCCAAAAAATGACCTACACGCATCAAAAGAATGAGAAGAAATAAGGGCGATGATGTCATTAAAAAAATGTCAAGTTATAGTGCTGCAGAGATATCAACCTTAATTAGCATTAGCATTACTAGCCACGGCCCGACAGGTGTCGTAATACCAGTTTCGGCCATGGGAGGCGATATGCGGGCAACATAACCACCAGCCAACCTGCAATACACGAATAACTCGCACGGCTTGTGGGCGTTTCTTTTACTGTCTATGCTTGAAGCTGATGTCAAGCAACCGCGCTCGGAATCACAAATCAAATCCGATAAGAAAAGGAGCCGAAACAGAGTAAACATCGGCACTGCTTTCCATCGCTGGAGACAACTGATGGACTTGAAAGAAATGAGCTTCGACTCCGAACTTGCAACCATTTCTTTTGGATTGGTAAGTAAGATGCTGATAGTATTTCGCTAGAAGTTTGTTTTATATGTTTGCGTATTTTTTTCGGGAAGTTATAACATAGAAATGTATCGAAGGCTGTTCGATAAACGTGCTAATGTTAGCGATGGCTAACCGTAGCTGCGTTTGATAGTAAGCTAGATATAACTTACCCACAGATCCGATCCGGTTTTCACCTGTTTATCTAACAAAGCCCGTCTCTACCAAGCTGATACTAAAATGTAACATTACCTAAGAAGCTTGAAATGTCTTCGATGATAATGAGAGAGAGAGAGAGAGAGAGAGAGAGAGAGAGAGAGAGAGAGAGAGAGAGAGAGCGCGCGCCCCGGCCGCGCGCGCACTCACTCACTATATTCAGAGCGGTCAAGTTTTTGAAAGCGTGTTAAAAGAGTCAATTGCGTGTGTCTCACGGTGAATGCTTGAGAGTTGGCAGCTCTGGTTACGTTGGTTGGCGCTAGCTTGGTCAACATCAGCTGTCTGATGTTGACCAATGATGTTGACAGAATGCTGTCTGTCAAATTAATTTAATTCAAATAATGTGTATATACAATTCAAAATGTAATATGAACAAAACGAATATGAACATATTCACTGGTAAAGGTGAAGGGGAGTAGCTTGAAGATGTCATGTTTCAAAATCACTTGACATCACCCAACGTTCCTCTGGAGGCAAAACGTCCTTTAGGCTTCGGCTATGGCTCTAGGGTTGTTGTGAAGGTAGGGGCGGAGCATAGAGACTATGCCGTTTCTCGTTTGTTACTCTAGAGTAGACCAATTCACTTTATTGAGGCATACTGCCCCCATCTGGTATGGAATGTGGAGTATGACTTGATTTTTTTGCCAGACATTACACATGGCTCCTTTAAGGAGATAAAATATACGAGTTACTGACATGTTAATCATTTCTTTTAAGTAAATTAATTTGCCGTTATAATGAATGAGAACTCTAATGTGTAGGTGAAATCCAGGATTTCATGAACCATAAACTTAAACCATAAACATATACTTTAAAACAGCAGTAGGCCAACATAAGCATCCAACATATTGAAAAAGATCATCTTAATAATCAGATGAGCTTTATTTCAATTTTTTTTTTGGCTTTTATAGTTTATATTTTTACTTCAGTGATCATTCAAAAGTTGAATTATAATGCTGTGTTTTTGATCTTATGCTGACAGATACAGTGGGTGGAGCCTGTGGGGATCTAAAAAAGAGCAACTCAGCTCTTGCTTTGTATATTGCAAACATGGCCGTCCTTTGTGTTCTGCTTCTGTTATTGTTAATTAAAAGTAAGAGCTTACTGATTCTTGACCATTAATCAATTGATCAAATAATGTCATAAATCTGGAGTTTTATACAGTGTTTGGATGTTTCATTTTTGTTTTTGTTTTTTTATGCTGTTGAACACTGATTTCATTGTAATGCTGTAATATATTACAATGAATTATTTGGGTAAGTTCAATAAAAAAATGTGATGTAATGTTTTGCAGAGGAGACGTTTGCACAGTCAACAACACCGCTGGAAAACAAGGCACTTAAATCTGAGGGAGAAAATGTCACTCTGTCCTGTAAATATGATGGAGCTGTTAATAACCTGCACTGGTATCGTCAGTATTCGGGATCCAGACCAGAGTTCCTCGCTTATATTTATCCACATGGAGCAACAAGTAAACCTCTTCCTGATCGTATCATACCTAAAGTTGATAAAAACAAGAATCTTGTGAGCCTGGAGATCTCTGATGCTGAAGTAACAGATTCTGCGCTCTACTACTGTGCACTGACGCCCACAGTGACAGGAAACTCAACTAGACTGTACAAAAACCTCTTGAACAATAAAACTCAAAAACTACGTAAATGTTTCAGAAATATCTTTCAGAGAATATAATAGAGCAGTTCAGAGCTAACTCTAACCCTAACCTGTCCTAATGCCTAAACTGAACAATTATTGTACTAACTATTAATAAGCAGCAAATTAAGAGTTTATTGAGGGAAAACTCTTGGTGAATAGTGAGTATGTGTTCCTCTAAAGGCATCTTATTCCTCAGGAGAAAAGCATTTGGTTAATCGTGAATATTGACCAATAGTACCGTTGTGGCTCCCACTGTTAGCAGGGGGATAGTAGCTGCATTCGGGGTAAAAAAAAACAATGCAATTATTTATTGTGTAAGGGCCAAGAATATAGGGAGACCAGGGTTGCACTGTCTGTTCTTTAACACCCATCTCTCGGATTGGCAGCTTCCTTTAGTAGTGCCTTTACCTCCATTGTTCAAAGCATTTGGCACAATTGTCTGTGAGTGACATTACCTCCCAATACAAACATGCTACATATATGGTCCCACCCCTGATGCAGATTGACAGGTTTCCATGTGAGGCACTGGAAATTCAGATGCTGAAGTAATTGCGATTCCATTTGAGTTTTGGCAGGTTACATGTGCGACACAGTGAAAAAGCAGACATGGTAATTAATAACACCCCATGTACTTGTTCTTACGATGCATCTACGCTAACATTAGTCTGTTTCATTCTTATTCCGAGGTCACCGTAGCCACCAGATCCAGTCTGTATCCAGATCAGAGGGTCACTGCAGTCATCCGGATCTACTCTGTATCCAGACCAGATGGTGGATCAGCACCTAGAGATGACCTCTACAGCCCTGAATGTCAGCGGAGACCAGGACAAGTAGATGAGCCCCAGAGACAGATCCCCAGTAAAGACCTTGTCTCCTAGATGGCCATCGACACAAGACCACAGGAACCAGATGAGTCAGACTCTGCTGCAGCCTGCAATTGAACTGCTGGTTTCGTCTGGTCAAAGGAGAACGGGGCCCCGACTGAGCCTGGTTTCACTCAAGGTTTTTTCTTGTAAACCTTGCCTATAAAGATTCAGATGTTAAAATGAAAGTGGGAACCATATGCAACTTGCTTTAAGTTAGGAAACCATAAAAATAACAAACACAGAAACTAGAAAGCACTTTAGAAATGTATTTGGTTATGACACGCAGATGTAAAAAATTGCTCTTATAAATTTAATGATGATGATGTTTAATCTATAGAAGAAGCTCCTCCTATAAAGTGTTTGAGATCTACTGCATCACAGAGAAGCAAAAGCAAGAAGAGGATCAGAACTTCTCAGTGTATTTTTATGACTTTGGAAAGCACAACAGAATTAATAACACACTGGTTATCCTTCTATTCACATATTTGTGGGGTAAGTGGCACTATTAAATACACTATGTGTTTTTTAGATTAATTTTAATTGTAGTAATGCAACTCCCCATGCAGTGTGTGAGATTGTGTTTTTCATTTCATTAGAAAATAGACTTACTTTTTTATTCTGTTTTAGGATGTGATTCTCTGGACAGTGTTGAACAAAAAACAAGAGTTCAAACTGCTGTTGAAGGTAAAACTGTAACAATCAGCTGCACATAATTAAAGACTGATTCATTTCCATATCTGTTCTGGTACCAGCAAGAAATAAATGGATACCATACATATATGCTGAAGAAATTTCCTGGATCTGGTGAGGTTGATAAACAATTTGAAGGGAGATTTGATGCCAAGCTTAACACCTCTAGAACATCAGTTCCACTGACAATCAAGAAAGTGTGTGTGTCTGACTCTGCTGTGTACTACTGTGCTCTGAGGCCCACTGTGACTGAAACACACTCAACATTCATACAAAAACCCTGCAAATAAATGAGCCCTAAATTAAATTTAGATTACATAAACGTCTAAAATTTCAGCCATTTCACTACATAAATCAGTTTACCCCATCTTATAAATGTGACATTAAACCTAATATAAATTATATTTAAACAGGTCATTTTCACATCAAAACAACACACAGTGACCAATATTCTGTTATAACCATATGTTAAGTGTGCTATAAGTTGCCACTGACAGAGAATACTGTATGTAAATGAGTGTTACATTAGGCATATTATTACCAACTTATTTATTAAGATTTATTAAAACTAATAAATTAAATAAGATTTACTAGATTTCTTTCATATTTGAACTCAAATATTGATCAGCTAGAATGTCAATGTTGTGTTCTCATTCTGTGCAGTAATAAGGAGGAGCCTGTGGAAGTTTGAGTAAAAGCAAAGTAATAATTTAAACTTCTCACAGTGCAAACATGATTCCTTGTGCTCTTCTTCTGCTATTGTTGATAAAAACAAGTTTAGTGAAGTTTACTTACAACTTTTATTTGTACAAATAATGCAGTTTACATATTTTTAGACTGATTTTGTTTAACAATGTTAATGATACAAATTCAGTTTGCTGAAATATATTATACTTTATGTTTTCAAGGTGGCATATTGGCATAGTCAATAACACCACAGGAAAACAAGGCACTTGCATCTGTTGGACAAAAAAAAAAAAATTATCCTGCAAATATGAAGGAGCTTTAACTGACCTGCAATAGTATCGCCAGTATCTTGGATTTACCCACAAGGTTCCACAAGCAACCCCCTTCCTCCTCGTATTATACTAAAAGTGGACAAAAATCTTGTGAGCCTGGAGATCTCTGATGCTGAAGTAACAGACTCTGCCATGTACTACTGTGCTCTGATGACAGCAAACTCATGTATGCTCTACAAATTCCTGCTGTACAATAAATAATGTCTGTCTCATTTCTTGAAATCTGTCCCTATATTTAACAAATATGGAATGAATTTCAGTATTTGTTTACACATATTTTTAACATTAAATAACACTACTTTAAATGCCTACATTACATAATTTATAATAATTACAGCAAATAATTTAATATCCTCATATTTTTCTGCTGTTTACTATTTTGTTCTACTTTTGTTATAACTTTAGATATTTCACAACACAGTACTAACACCTACAGCACAACACAAAATGCTGCTATATTTTCAGTGAAACTTTTAAGCATTGACACTTATTGTGATCTTGTTAAAACTCTCCAGTGCCTGTTGCAGAGCTCATTTAAGCTGCATTAGTGAACACAGACAATAGTACCCCAATCTATTATTCTGCTAGTTGTCTTTACCTGTAAGTATTCAATTTTGTTGCATTATTCATACAGTATTCATACCACTGAAGAAATCACTGATCACACTTGATTCACTAAAATATCCACATTCTTAAACATTGATTTATTTTTGCAGGTACCACATATGGAAATGAAATCAGACCAACTAAAACTGAGGAGTTTGCTGTTGAGGGTCCAAGTCTTACATTATCCTGCAGTTATTCATCTGCACATTCTTTATTCTGGTACCGTCAGTATCCCGGATCAGCTCCTGAATTCCTAGTAACCCTCACATATCGTGCAACAGAAGCCAAGAAGTCTGATGTAGCTCCCAGATTCACTGCTAAACCCAACAAAGAAAAGCAAAACCCATGTGGATCTGGAGATCTCCTCTGCTAAAGTGACAGACTCTGTACTACTGTGCCCTGACGCCTGCAGTGACAGGAAAACACAAGAACACTGTGCAAAAACCTGACACATCTGAGAAGACAAATCTGTTTATAGAAAGACATTTATAAGAGAATAATTAAATATCTTTGAAAATGAGTCAATGTGTTTCATACTACCCAATAAAAACTTGAAGTGTTGAGCACATGTGTACAGTTCGAGAAATCAAAAATATTTATTTACAGTATATATTGAGTTGCAAAAACAATATTAAAATTATAAAGATATAATTAAATAATATTATATTCCCTGTAATTGTAAGGACAGCTTACAATACTGAGCTGCTATACAATCAACAAAACTGTGCTCTTTATAAAATATCAAAACATTAATTACCCTCATATAATAAAAATAACCCTAATCATCATAAATAAATTTTCTGACATATTACACCCATCCATAGTGCATGAAAATCAGGAGAAAACATTAGACTGTAACTGATTGTATCTTTCTTCTGTTCTCCAGGAGTGAAATGTAAACAGAGAGGAGGGTCTACATAGATCTGACACAATCTAATCAAATCAGACTGGAGAACAAACTATTCAGTCTTCCTGAGAACACAGTGCACTGCACAATGGATATCTTTTCAGTTTTTCTCTTCTATAGTCTGGCATGTATGTATATTTATATATTTATCATCAATTGGTAATGATTAGCTTATTTAAAACAGATCTCATTAAACATGTACCTCTTCTTTTTCAGCTGCTGTCTCTGGAAACATCACACCAGACGAAACAGAGCTTTTTGCTGAGGAGGGTTCAAATGTTACATTATCCTGTAGTTATTCCTCTGCAGATTATCTATACTGGTACCGTCAGTATCCCGGATCAGCTCCTGAACATCTCGTGCTCATATTTGATGGTGCAACAAACACTGAAACGTCTGATGTAGATCCAAGGCTCTCAGCTAAAATCACTAAACGGGAACAAAAGCATGTGGATCTGATCATCTCCCCTGCTGCTGTATCAGACTCTGCTCTGTACTACTGTGCTCTGAGGCCCAAAGTGACAGGAAACACATCAGTTCTCTACAAAAACCCTTTACCCAGTGAGAGCGAGAAAGAATATAGATCATACAATTTTAAATTCACGTTATGACATTCATACAACATACAGTACTGTCCTTCAGTTTGCATGTTCTTCACTTTTTCCAAGTAATATAATACAGTAGGTTCTATATGCTATAAAAAAAGTGTTAAATGATAATCACAATGTGCAAGCATATTTCTTCCACAGGGCTGCTCTTGAGAAAATGCACACATCGATCTCTCTTTCCTTGCATGAGGAGAAAAGCTGCTTGATAGATAGATAGATAGATAGATAGATAGATCATTTACATTTTTTTACATTTACATTTAATCATTTAGCAGACGCTTTTATCCAAAGCGACTTACAAATGAGAACAGTAGAAACAATCAGATCAACGAGAAAACAACAACGGTATACAAGTGCTATGACAAGTCTCAGTTAGTCTAGTACAGAACACGGAGCCAGGGTTTTTTTTTTTTGAATATGATAGACAAGAAAAAGAAAAAGGTAAGTACTAGTATTAGTTGGTTAAGTGCAGGCGAAAAAGATGAGTCTTTAGATGTTATAAAAACATTTAACAAAACTCATCATCCAGAATTGTGAGCGGGAGGTCATTCCACCAGCTGGGCACAGTCCAGGAAAAAGTCAGTGAGAGTGATTTTGAACCTCTTTGGGATGGCACCACAAGGCGGTCGTTCACTTGCAGAGCGCAAACTTCTGGAGGGTGCATAAGATTGAACTAGTGAGTTTAGGTAAGTTGGCGCCGTGCCAGTGGTCGTTTTTGTAGGCAAGCATCAGTACCTTGAATTTAATGCGAGCGGCTACTGGTAGCCAGTGTAACCTGATGAGGAGAGGAGTAACATGGGCTGTTTTTGGCTCATTGAAGACAACCATCGCTGCTGCATTCTGGATCAGTTGTAGAGGGCTTGATAGTACATGCAGGAAGGCCCGCCAGGAGAGCATTGCAATAGTCCAGTCTGGAGAGAACAAGAGCTTGGACAAGAAGTTGGGTGGCTTGTTTGACAGGAAGGGTCTAATCTTCCTAATGTTGAATAAGGCAAATCTACAGGACCGGGTCGTTGTAGCAATATGGTCTGTGAAGCTTAACTGATGATCCATCACAACTCCTAGGTTTCTGGCTGTCCTGGAAGGAGTTATGGTTGACGAACCCAGCTGTATAGAGAAGTTGTGATGAAACGATGGGTTAGCTGGAACCACCAGCAGTTCAGTCTTAGTAAGGTTGAGCTGAAGGTGATGGTCATTCATACAGCTAGAAATGTCACTCAGACAGGCTGAAATGCGAGCAACTAACCGTCGGGTCATCTGGTTGGAATGAGAAGTAGAGTTGAGTGTCATCAGCGTAGCAGTGATAGGAAAAGCCATGCTTCTGAATGACAGATCCTAATGACGTCATGTAGATGGAGAAGATAAGCGGTCCAAGTGGTCACTGATGGTTCTTGTCTTATTTGTGAAGAAAACTGCAAAGTCATCAGCTGTAAGAGTCAATGGAGGAGGAGGTGGAGGCGGATTAAGAAGAGAAGAGAAGGTTTTGAAGAGTGTCCGAGTGTCACAACAGTTGTTAATCTTGTCGTGGTAATATGATGTTTTAGCAGTGAAGACGTTTGCAGAGAAGGAAGAGAGGAGAGACTGATACACACTGAGGTTGGTAAAGTTTCTTGATTTAAGCCATTTCCTCTCTGCAGCCCTGAGTTTAGAGCGATGTTCACGGAGTACATCGGACAGCCAGGGGGCAGATGGGGTGGTGCGTGCTGGTCTAGACACAGTGGGCAAAAGTTGTCCAAGCAAGAGGTCAGAGTGAACAAAAAAAGTGTCCGTAGCACTGTTCGTGTCCAGAGCTGAAAACTGCGAGAGTGAAGGAAGTGAGGATGAAACCACAGAGGATAGGCGAGATGGAGAGAGTGAGCGTAGGTTCCGTCGAAAGGGTGACCCGCGTTGGAGCGTGTGCCGCTTCAGGAGTAAGTGCTAGATTAGCAGTAATGAGGAAGTGGTCTGAGGTGTGCAGTGGAGTAACTAAAGTGTTGTCCACTGAGCAACAGCGCGTGTAGATGAGGTCCAGTTGGTTGCCCGATTTGTGAGTCGCTGTAGTAGAGACTCGCTTGAGATCAAATGAGGCGAGCAGAGTGTTGAAGTCAGCAGCCTGGGGTTTATCTAGGTGGATGTTGAAGTCACCAAGCAGTACCAGAGGAGTACCATCTTCAGGATAGTTTGATAGCAGCACGTCCAACTCCTCCAAGAAGCTTCCCAATTGACCTGGGGGATGATAAATGACCACAAAGTGGATTTTAACAGGGTGGGTTACAGTAACAGCATGTGATTCAAATGAACCGTTACCTGTAGGTGTTGGTTGAAGATCAAATTTCCAATCTTTCGATATAAGGAGACCAGTACCTCCACCCCTCCCAGTCGTACGAGGGGGTGTGGGAACAAGTTGAAATGAGTGGAGAGGGCTGCGCGAGTGGCAGTGTCCTCAGGTTTGATCCAGGTCTCAGTCAGTGCCATGAGGCTGAGACTAGAATGAGTAGCAATAGAAGAAATGAAGTCTGCTTTGTTAACAGCGGACTAGCAGTTCCAGAGACCAACTGGAATAGAGAGCGTTGGAGTAGAGGTCAGAGGGACAGGCCTTAGATTTGTCGGGCAGGCCTTCCTCCTGACGTACATAGCGTGCTCTCCGAGTGTTGGTAGTGATAGTAGAGATCTGAAAGCACATAGTGACTACAAGTGACCAAAATAAGTATTTGAGGATGAGCTGTACAAAAATTGAAGGGGAGAAAAGCAATACTCAAGTGCCCTGTCGGTGTCCTTGCTCGGTGGAGTCGCGCAGGTAGAGTCGATGGTCTTTACACTCGTCGGTCTTCACACGAGGAGGCTTCACACGAGGAGGCTTCACACGAGGGCTGCCGCGGTGACACCTACCTATTATATATTTGCCTGATTACCTGTGATTGAAGTCAGCTAGTCACGCCTCCCTATTTAGCAGACCGAAACTGTCCAGTCCCGCGATAGGCAAACGCAAAACCAAACGCCACTTCACACGTATTTACCAGGGTAAGACACACAGTAATTAAAGCAAACTTTCTCTAGCAACGATGATCACACAGTAGTCTAATGAGAAAACGAGGCAAAAACACTTGCAAACTGCTCATTTGTGATCATTTGAGCAGTTTGTATGCAAAGCAAACAGCATCATGTGACAGCGAGCAGGAAGTTTTGAAAATATATTCAGTTTTAATGTGTTATTAGTTCCCTGCATGAATACAATATTAAATCTACGTTTATTCAACAAATTCCTCTTCTTTTAATTTAAAGGTTTAGTTCACCCAAAAATGAAAATTCGGTCATTAATTACTCACCCTCATGTCTCAAACCCTTAAGACATTTGTTCATCTTCAGAACACAAATTAAGATATTTTGATGGAATCTGAGAGCTGTCTGACCCTGCACAGATAGCAAAGCAACTGAAATATCTAGAAAGAAGCAAGGAGATCTGTAAAATAATCCATGTCACATCAGTGGTTCATCCGCAATTATACGAAGCTACCGGAATAATTTTTGTGCACAAAAAGAAAAAAATAGAGACTTTATGCAAAAATTCGTCTCCTCCTCATATCCCTGGTGCCATTTTGAAGAATATCTGCTGGACATAAACAACATATGCTGTTCTGTGTCAGCTGCGTCACACGGATACGCTGTTTCCATTCAGTTCAAATCACAACAGGAAACAGATCTGGCGTGCAGGCGTGCCAGTATAATGTGACACAAGATGGCAGTGTTCTCAGAGATTCACTAGGAATTGCTGCAGAGAACAACAAACTTGGGTATAATGTTTCTCAGAGAGGAGGGACTCAGTGTTCACAGATCTGAGATAATCAAATCATGTCTCACAGAGACATTCGTTCTGACTCTTCTCAGAGTGAAAACTTGTACAATGGATCTTCATTCAATTATCCTTTTTTTGCCTCAGCACGTACTAATTTGGTTAATTTTTTTGTTGTTGTTTCATTTAAAAGATTTCATTAAGAAGAAATGTTTTCTTTTTCAGCTGCTGTCTTTGGAAATGTCATCAAACCAAACAAAACCGATGTCGTTTATGAAGAGGGTTCAAATGTTATATTGTCCTTTAGTCATTCACCTGGAGCTACAGATTATATCCACTGGTACCGTCAGTATGAAAGATCAAAACCTGAATTTCTTGTACTATCCTTCGCTAGTGCAAAACAAGCTGAGGTGTCTGATGTAGATCCAATATTTTCGGTTAAAGTAGAAAAAAGGGAACAAATCCATGTGGATCTGAAGATCTCCTCTGCTGCTGTATCAGACTCTGCTCTGTACTACTGTGCTCTGGTGCCCACAGTGACAGGAAACACATTAGTTTCCTATAAAAACCTTTTACAACAGGAGAGGAGAGGAACACAGAGAAAGAGAAAAAGACAACGAGAAAGTGGTATCTATGCAGTGCTCTACCACTGAGCCACAGGGACACTCAATTTAGAATGTCCTTTAGGGGACAGGATCATTTATGCCACACAATGGCAGTGTTCACAGTTCACATGGAGATAATGCTATATTTCAAATTATACAATATATAAAAATTGTGAGAATATGCAACTCCAAAATATTTTTTTTAATATATTTTCACCAGTTGATATTTCCATGATCATGACAAATATGGGGAAATTAAACAGTCCAATATGCAAGCCATGCCTTTATGTTGCAGGAAGTTCCTGTGTGTGTTTCTGACCGATCCGCAGTGACTTTACAGCTCAGAGCCACAGAGAGACTCAACAGAGAACTGAACTGATCTGATTGAACATGGACAGATGCTTTAAAACTGATTTCTCATTGTGGGAACAGGTACATTATTTACTGAGCAACTGACAATAAATATTTATGTACATAAAAATGTATGATCTTTTAAAATCTCAAACACAAAAGGCTATGTTGATATTATTTTGGTCATTTCTATTTTGTAAAAAATGCTGTGACATGTGTTTCCAATATTATTTTGACAACTTTGCTTTCACAAATCAAAAATCAGTTACTGTATATACAGTGGGTACAGAAAGTATTCAGACCCCCTTAATTTTTTCACTCTTTGTTATATTGCAGCCATTTGCTAAAATCATTTAAGTTCATTTTTTTTCCTCATTAATTGGTACACACAGCACCCCATATTGACAGAAAAACACAGAATGGTTGACATTTTTGCACATTTATTTAAAAAGAAAAACTGAAATATCACATGGTCCTAAGTATTCGACCCTTTGCTCAGTATTTAGTAGAAGCACCCTTTTGATCTAATACAGCCATTTTTTTGGGAAAGATGCAACAAGTTATTCACACTTTTGGGGATCCTCTGCCACAAAGATGCAGATCCTCTCCAGTTCACATCAGTTGGATGGTATTTGGTGGAGAACATGTTTTCATGTCTTCCAGAGATGCTCAATTGGGTTCAAGTCAGGGCTCTGGCTGGGCCAATTCAAGAACAGTCACGAAATTGTTGTTAAGCCACCTTTCGTTATTTTTATTTTTGCTTAGGGGTCATTGTCATGTTGGAAAGTGAACCTTCGGCGGCCAGTCTGTTCCTGATCCTCTGGAGAAGGTTTTCGTCCAGGATATCCCTGATACTTGCCGAAACATCTTTGCGCGTTGCAACATGGTCCCTGCAAAAAAAAACCCCCACAGCATGTGCTGCCACCACCATGCTACTAGTTAGACAGGGACAGTTGATTAGTAGTCACCCTTTTGGTCTAATACAGCGCATGAGACTTTTTGGGTAAAGATGCAACACGCTATATTCACACCATGGATATTGGGGGGATTTATGCCATTACTCTTGCAGATCCTAGACCGTTCTGTCAGGTTGGATGGGACAACGTTGGTGGAAAGTCCCGAAACCATTTCAGTGAGAGATGCTCAGTGGGTTTAAGTCAGGGCTCCTGGGCCCATTCAAGAACAGTCACGAAAATTGTTGTGAAGCCACTCCTTCGTATTTTAGCTGTGTGCTTAGGTTCATTGTCTTGTTGGAAGGTGAACCTTCGGCCCAGTCTGAGGTCCTGATCCTTTGGAGAAGGTTTTCTTCCCGGATATCCCTGTACTTTGGCCGCATTCCATCTTTCCGTCGATTGCAACCAGTCGTCCTGTCCCTGCAGCTGAAAAACACCCCCACAGCATGATGCTGCCACCACCATGCTTCACTATTAGGACTGTTTTGGACAGGTGATGAGCAGTGCCTGGTTTTCGCCACACATACCGCTTAGAATTAAGGCCAAAAAGTTCTATCTTGGTCTCATCAGACCAGAGAATCTTATTTCTCTGTTTTTTTTTTAGCAAACTCCATGCAGGCTTTCATGTGTCTTGCATGAGGAGAGAGGCTTCCGTCGGGCCACTCTGCCATAAAGCCCCGACTGGTGGAGGGCTGCAGTGATGGTTGACTTTCTACGACTTTCTCCCATCTCCCGACTGCATCTCTGGAGCTCAGCCACAGTGATCTTTGGGTTCTTCTTTACCTCTCTCACCAAGGCTCTTCTCCCCCGATAGCTCAGTTTGGCCAGACCGCCAGCTCTAGGAAGGGTTCTGGTCATCCCAAACATCTAACATTTAAGGATTATGGAGGCAACTGTGCTCTTAGGAACCTTAAGTGCAGCAGATTTTTTTTTTGTAACCTTGGCCAGATCTGTGCCTTGCCATAATTCTGTCTCTGAGCTCTTCAGGCAGTTCCTTTGACCTCATGATTCTCATTTGCTCTGACATGCACTGTGAGCTGTAAGGTCTTATATAGACAGGTGTGTGGCTTTCCTAATCAAGTCCAGTCAGTATAATCAAAACACAGCTGGACTCAAATGAAGGTGTAGAAGCATCTCAAGGATGATCAGAAGAAATGGACAGCACCTGAGTTAAATATATGAATGTCACAGCAAAGGGTTTGAATACTTAGGACCATGTGATATTTCAGTTTTTCTTTTTTAATAAATCTGCAAAAATGTCAACAGTTCTGTGTTTTTCTGTCAATATGGGGTGCTGGGTTTGCATTAATGAGGAAAAAAATAACTTAAATGATTTTAGCAAATGGCTGCAATATAACAAAGAGTGAAAAATTTAAGGTGGTCTGAATACTTTCCGTACCCACTGTACATGCTTGCTGTTGACAGGTTTGGTGGCTGAAGACAACATTGAGCCAGATAAAGGGACAGAAAAAAAACGTGGTCAAGCTGAGCTGCTCATATGTAGTACAAGTAGTGACTATGTTGTGCTGGTTACTGGTACAGACAGTATCCCAAAAGAGAACCACAGTATTTATTACTCAAAGGTGCCCAATCACGTTCTGATACACACACCTCTGATGGTCGATTTAATTCAGATACATCACGTAAATCCACTGAACTGACTATACTGATGTACGTCTGTCAGATTTAGCTCTCTATTATTGTTCTAAAAGAATAAAACCACAGATACAAAAAACAAAAAATTTCTCACACAAAAACCTGAAGCTCTTTTCACTTTGAAACTATCTACTGAAAACCACAATCAAAACCATGATATATCCAGCCCTGAATGTAATAAAATATGGGGTAACAACTGTGTGAGTTTGAATTAGACATAAAAATCCAAAAAGCACCAACAAAGCAGTATTACATTCTTTGTGGTTCCTTTTATACACAAACACATTCTAAAATATAATTTCTTTATTGCTTGTCATGCAGTAAAACAGGGAGCCAGTAGAGGGAAGATTGATTGTCTTTTTCAATATTAGGACTCCTTCTACTTCTTCTAATGACTGTGTCTCTCAGCACTACTCCTGCTGAGTTCATGGCTCTGTTGCCTCTCCAACAGTATCCAGCCTATACTGATATATTATCGTTCAGTCTGTTGGGTTTATTTTCATGGCTTTGGCAGTGACATCAGAGCTTCTTCTCCAACTGACACACAGACTATTGTCATGCTCAAATCTAGTCCTCAACAAACCAAAGCCATATGCATAATATATTATTCTTTTGGCAAATGCTTTTACTCAAAGGGTCTTTGTAATTTCTGCAATACAACAACATTCTGTGTGCTTTTTAGTCTCGCTGCAAGAATGATACATTAAAAAAATATTAGTTTTTTTTTTATAGTATTAAAAGCAAAAAAAAAAAAAAAAAAAAAAAGTCAGTAACGGACTTGTTGCATTAAGATTTTTTTTCAGCTTTTGTCTTTGAGAAGGACCCTTTATAACTGAATGAAAACAATGTAATTTCAGAAGCTGGCCACTGTGTGCTATAATCTATGATGCTGATTTATGAAGTCCTTGCTATATCCTCTGCAAACATATTTCTGCACTGTTAGCCTTCAGACTAATATTGCCTGCTGCACATAAACTGTTAATCTGGCTGAGGAATTTATTTTAATGGCAGTAGTTCTTGGTAAGTAACAATTCAATTAAAATCTACTATAGTGCATGAAAAAGAATTTAAGGAAAGATTTCATGCAGATCTCAACAAATCCTCAAGCTCAGTTTCTCTGTCAATCCAGAATGTGCATGTGCATGTGTCTGACTGTTTACTACTGTGCTCTGCACCCCACTTCGACTGAAACACATAATCATCCGGACAAGAACTAAGAGCTCTGAAACATACAGTTTTAACATGAGAATATTTTTCACTGCTGTTAGCAGTGGGTGGGGTTTATTCATGCTGTTGAGAGTGTGAGACAGAGACAGACAGTTGTTCAAATACTATTTTTGCCATTACTGTCTCTCTGACATCATGTTTCTCTTTAACTGGATAATAATTCAACTTTGCATGGGTAAGATATAATATTTTAAGCAATATGCTTATTATAAAAGTCCCTAAAAATCCATTTTTTGTTACATGCAGTTTATAAATCTTTTTTTTTTTTTTTTTTTTTTTTTTTTTCACATGAAATTCTTTTAGTGACACAATACAACCATGGTTTCCAGAAAATATATGATTCTGAGGGTAAAAATATGACTCTGTCCTGTAACTACAGTCTCACTAGTGGCACTAGTGTTACTATCCAGTGGTATCGCCAGTATCCCGGAGCAAAACCAGAGTTTTTACTTTTTGTCACTGAATATTCTAACAAATCTGAGCACAAACTACGACTATTTTCAGAAGCCAAAAAAGAAATCAAACGTGTGGATCTGGTGATCTTCTCTGCTACTGTATCAGACTCTGCTCTGTACTACTGTGCCCTGCAGCCCACAGTGACAGGAAACTCAGTAACAATGTACAAAAAAACCTGATATACAGAATTGCATCTATTACACAAAATAGCTTTAGCAAACAAGAACAAAACTGTAACAATGTACTAGTAATTTTAATACTGAAGTCATCTGAGGTCTTTTTGTAGACCATCGGGATATAAGTGCCAGTTGAGTTTGAAATAACAGAACATGAGTCAGCATTGTGAGAGATATGAAAGTAAACCAAGCGTTAAAACACCACTGCTATCAATGATGGTAAATATTAGGAAATATCAAACTGCCACTGAATGCCGCAACTGACTGATCAAATGTAGAAAGCAGTCAAGCCTTTATTCACTGTATGTTTTGGTGAATAAATAATATAGGCTAATCAAATGCATTAATGCATAGTGTATGTATATCCTAAGATTAGTCATTGTACATGTAATAATAATACTGCAGTCTTCTTCAAAGATGCTCCTCCCATGCAGCAGTCAGACCATGTGATATGAATTTACTGCTGCTTTAACAGATGCAGAAAGAGGAAGAGGATCACAACATCTCTGTATATTTTTTAAGAGTCTGCCATTTCAATTGTATATAATGGCACTCTGGAAATGTACTATTGTGATCATAGTTTTATATATCTGGCGTGAGTAGTACTATTAAATAACTATTCTTTTCAAATATATTTAAAATGAGTTTTCCTTATGTGTGTAAAGTGCATATTTAGTCATTTTGTTTTAATTCAATTTCAGGTTGTAATTCTCAATCTCAGGACAAAGTTGATCAGCATACAAGGATTCAGTTTGCTTTGAAGGTGATACTGTAAAGATCGACTGTACATATCAGACTGCTTATTCAGGCCCAGACTCTCTTCTGGTACCAGCAAAAAGGCAATGGAAATCCAAAGCACATGTTAAATAAATTCTCTAAATCTGGAAACAGTGAGGAAGAATTCAAGGAGAGATTTCATGCAAATCTCAGCACAACTTCAGTTCCTCTGACAATCCAAAATCTCTGTGTGTCTGACTCCGCTGTGTACTACTGTGCTCTGAGGACCACAGTGACTGAAACACACTCAACACTCATACAAAAACTCAAACAATGCGACATCATTATGCAATTGAATTTGATTTATTTTTAAATTTATTTTAACTTGATTAAATTAAATTGTTTAGTGTATGATTTCATTTTTATGACACACACACACACACATATATATATACACCCACACACAGGCACACACACACACACACACACACACACACACACACACACACACACACACACACACACACACACACACACACACACACACTCTATTTTAGGTTTCTTTCACTTAAAAGTTTGCATTCGATTTACATTATCTAATTTCAAATTTAAATTACTTTTAAATATGCATTAATTTTTCCCTACTCTTGGTTTCAGTTGATTTCATATTACTAATGCCACTACAATTATAATATCATTATAAACCTGATTATTGCAATTTAAAACCGTTTTGTGAATGTGTAGTGTGCTGAAAGGAGTGAAAGACCAGAAGAGGGCGATATACACTCAACATTAACATTTAATGAACTGTTCATCCTTCTTTAAGGAGATAAAATATGAGTTACTGACATGTTAATCATTTCTTTTAAGTAAATGAATTTGCAGTTATAATGAACAAGAACTCTAACGTGTAGGTGAAACCCAGGATTTCATGAACGATAAACTTAATAAATAAACCATAAACATATACTTTAAAACAGCAGTAGGCCAACATAAACATCCAATATAGTGAAAAATATCATCTTCCTGATCAGATTAGCTTTATTTCTTACTATTTGGTTATTATAGTTTATATTTTTACTTCAGTGTTTAATCAAAAGTTGAATTTTAATGCTGTGTTTTGATCCTCTTATGCTGACAGATACAGTGGGTGGAGCCTGTGGGGTTCTGAAAAAGAGCAACTCAGCTTTTGCTTTGCATATTGCAAACATGGCCATCCTTTGTGTTCTGCTTTTGCTATTGTTGATTAAAAGTAAGAGCTTCCTGATTCTTGACCATTAATCATTTGATCAAATAATTTCATAAATCTGGAGTTTTATACAGTTTTTGGATGTTTCAGTTGTTTTTTGTTTTTTTTTATGCTGTTGAACACTGATTTCGTTGTAATGCTGTAATATATTACTATGAATTCTTTGGGTAAGTTCAATAATAAAAAAAAAATGTGATGTAATGTTTTGCAGAGGAGACATTTGCACAGTCAATAACACCGCTGGAAAACAAGACACTTACATCTGAGGGAGAAAAAGTCACTCTATCCTGTAAATATGATGGAACTGTTACTAACCTGCACTGGTATCGTCAGTATTCGGGATCCAGACCAGAGTTCCTTGCTTATATTTATCCACATGGAGACACAAGTAACCCTCTTCCTGATCGTCTCATACCTAAAGTTGATAAAAACAACAATCTTGTGAGCCTGGAGATCTCGGATGCTGAAGTAACAGATTCTGCGCTGTACTACTGTGCACTGTCGCCCACAATGACAGGAAACTCAACTACACTGTACAAAAACCTCTTGAACAATAAAACTCAAAAACTATGTAAATGTTTCAGAAATATCTATTAAGAGTTTACTGAGGGAAAACTCTTGGTTAATAATGAGTATGTGTTCCTCCAGCCCGATCTCACGGCAATTCGTACATATTTTACGAGGTGGCTAATTCGTACGAATTCGTACGACCACACTCGTACAAATTCATACGATTTTTGCCAAATCGTACGTATTTTACGAGTTGCACATTCGTATGAATTTGTACGAATTACTTACACCAAAACCCCGCCCCTAAACCTACCCGTCACTGGGGTCTAGGCAAATCGTATGAAATCGTACGAGTGAGGTCGTACAAATTCGTACGAATTAGCCACCTCGTAAAATACGTACGAATTGGTCGTGAGATAGCGTTGGTTCCTCCAAAGTGTTACCTCTTTTGATGTCTATCTTAGACAGATAGACCATGCTGCTCATGTGTTGAGTGTGTTAGTGTTAGGGTTAGGTTGAGCTGGAAAGGTCTGATTATGCATCACATTTCTCCATAATGAACAGGGTTGGGTATCGAAAACCGGTTCCATTTTAGAACTGGTTCCAAATTTCCAAGAACCGGGTATTCGATAAGACGCGTGCATTTCGATTCTGCTTAACGATTCCTGCATTCGCATTTCAATTTGATTAAAAACGATTAAGTGCAGGAACGGAAAGTATTTGCGCCCTGTTTGTGTGCAGCGCACATGAAGCGCAAGCGCGTGCACAGATTTTATGATATTGCTAATTGATTTGTTTGTTCCTATCTTATTACTTACTGTTTACTTGTCTTTAACACTTTAATATTTGAAATTTATATTAATCTAGTTGTTTTTGCTGTGGTATTTTTTTAAGCATAGGCAAAGATTCTCTTGCATTGTTTTGTAGACTGCTGATTTTTGCTCATGTTATTCAGCTGCAACAGAACACTTTGTAAAAAGACAGAATACATGTTTGACATCTAAATGTTTGACTTAATCTTTTTTCTATTGGATTTTTCATCTTATTGGAATCGAAACTAGGAATCGATAAGAATCAGAATCGACAAGCAGAATCGGAATCGGAATCGATAAAATTCAAACAATACCCAACCCTAATCATGAATCTTTCTCACACTTCACTGAGCAGCTCAGTAATAATAACATACTGGCAAATGGGTTTACAAACCCCTGTTTTTGTAAAACTGTTCATGAGGAATGATTATTAACCTCCATCTGGAATTTTGTGTTTTAAGTGTGTATTACTGTGCTTTGAGTGTTTTGAAATCAACAGAAATTGGACGATAATATCTATTCTTTTATTTTCACTTTTCAAGACTTTCAAAATGTGAGTTATGTTTCTATTAGAGGAGGTGGAGCTCTGGACACTGACACATTGTGATCTTGTGAAAAATCTTCAGTGCCTGTTGCAGAGCTTATTTAATCTGCATTAGTGAACCTAGACAATGGTACACCATTCTATTATTCTGCTATTTATATTTACATGTAAATATTAATTTACTGGCATTGCATCTTAGTATTCTAATCAACCATAATGTGAGGAATTTTAATTAAGGTGATATTCATACCTTTAAAATATCACTGATTAAACCTGATTCATTCTAAATACACATTCATAAAAGCTGATTTATTTTTGCAGGTACCACATATGGAAATGAAATCAGACCAACCAAATCTGAGGAGTTTACTGTTGAAGGTTCAAGTGTTACATTATCCTGCAGTTATTCATCTGCACAGTCTTTATTCTGGTACCGTCAGTATCCCGGATCAGCTCCTGAATTCCTTGTAATCCTCTTTTATGGTGCAAAAGACGCTAAGAAGTCTGATGTAGATCCCAGATTCACTGCTAAACCCAACAAAGAAAAGCAAAACCATGTGGATCTGGAGATCTCCTCTGCTAAAGTGACAGACTCTGCTTTGTACTACTGTGCCCAGGACGCCAGTGACAGGAAAACACAACAAGAAGACTGTACAAAAACCTGACACATCTGAGAAGTCAAATCTATTTATAGGAGGAGGTTTATAAGAAAATACTTAAATGCCTATGAAGAAGATGATTTTTTAAAGATGTTAATATACATTATTAACTTCAAGTGTTTACCAGAGCACATGTGTAACAGTTTGAATTTTAATTATATATATATATATATATATATATATATATAAAGTTACAAAAACAATATTAAATGTCTTTTATGAATATGCACTTATTATTAATATTATTTAAAAAGAAATATAATACATTATATAACCAACATGAATAAACTATTAAATTACTTTGAGATCTTTGATATTGTAGAAATTAATTGGTTTAAACTGATTTAAATAGTTTACTGAAAATATATGGAAAATATGTCAACATAACTGTGAGGATTTACTGGTATTACTTTATTTTATGCTATTCACATTACAATTTTTAAGATAAAGTACTTTTACATTCAGCTCTTTACTATATTGTGCTCATTCTGAAATAATAAAATAAAGTCATAGATCAATTTTCTATTTTCTGCTGTAATACAGGAAAAAAAAAATTTGATTGTAACTGTTCCTCAGGTGTGAAATGTAAACAGAGAGGAAGGACTACACAGATCTGACAATAAATGCAGTTCACTGCACACTAGATATTTTTTCAGTTTTTCTCTTCTATAGTCTGACATTTATTTATATATTATATGTACTGGGGGAAATGTGACCCTTGAATCTTAAATTACATGCAGATCCCTATTTTGCCCATTCAGAGGGGCCACACCTTTGAGAATTTTTAAATGCAAATGCATGATTATTGTAGGTTGAAAAGTATTAGAGTAAAATACTGTGGTAGAAATCACTCATTCAAGGTAATCATCTTCAGATCATTTACTACAAAGAAGCTAAAAAAATGGGTGCATGATACAGGTGCATGATACCCATCGGTATATCTAGTAACTAAATATCTTTACAATACAGAGATGACTAGCTAGTTTCAAGCATGTGTTCTAAAACATTTTCAGGCTAATTCAAATTTTGTGAAAAATGGTTTCCAAAATAATTTTTTTTTTTTTTTATATATCTTCACTCGTGAAAAGTCCTCTCACCGGCCCCCGCTCCCCACGTGAAGATATTACTGCGCCAAGTCAAAGTGCTCCCCAAAGTATGGTATTCCGCCATACAATATAGTTATCCATTTTACACGCTTAGAAAAGCGCAACGTTTTGTTTTGTGTCACCGTCCTAGGTCGAGTTACACTAGTCGAGTAACTGTATTTAAATAGGGAAAACGTGGAGGTGTTTGGTACCTTCTCTGCTTGGCCCCTATTGAATGAACTGGGCTAGGCTAAGTGCTAACAAAGTTTCGCCACAAGACAGAGCGATTTAGTGCACGCACTGAGATGAAAGAGGTATGTATCAACTTGTCTTAGTTAAGGGAATAACATAGTTTAATATGAAAAAACGGTGGAGTATCCCTTTAAAGAAGCACTGTTTTTGAGAGCACAGCTGATTGAATGTTTGTTTATAGATCAACTATGTTTAGATGGGCTTTGATTTCCCTGTGTTACATAGCACATTATGATGGTAAGCACATCTGTATATTTTAAAAGAAAAATATTTATTGAAATTAAAATTAATAAATGTTTGTTTACTTTGCTAATAATTCATGTTAATGACTTACTTTTTCATATCTATTTTTTTTTCCAGTGTCCTCAGCACAGGACAGGGTTGAACAGTCTTCAAGAGAAATGACTGAAAGAGAAGGAGCTCAAGTTATTTTAATGTGTAATTATACTACTACTTCTACAAATCTGTACCTCTTTTGGTACAAACAACTACCAAACAGATCACCAACATTCATTCTGAATCAATACACCACTGAGCCTGATTTTATAAAGAAATATTCTGCAACACTGAACTCCACATCAAGAACATTCCACTGACAATCAAGAACCTACATGTGTCTGACTCTGCTGTGTACTACTGTGCTCTGAGGCCCGCAGTAATTGGAACACACACAACACTCATACAAAAACTAAGGAATACACATTATAGAGGACTTACATTACCAGGCCCCTTGAAATCTGTATGCACAGAACATACAGGTGCATCTCAATAAATTAGAATGTTGTAGAAAAAGTTAATTTATTTCAGCATTTACACCTCATTGTGTATTTAAATAATTCAGTGCACACAGATTGAAGTAGTTTATGGTTCTTTTAATTGTGATAATTTTGGCTCACAGATTTACAAAAACCCCCAATTCATCTCAACAATTAAGATACTTCATAAGACAAAAAAAAAAAAAAAAAAAATAGTGATTTGTTGGCATTCTGGAAAGTATGTTCATTTACAGTACTGTACATATACTCAATACTTGGTAGGGGCTCCTTTTGCTTTAATTACTGCCTCAATTCGGCATGGCATGGAGGTGATTGGTTTGTGGCACTGCTGAGGTGGTATGGAAGCCCAGGTTTCTTTGACTCATCTGCATTTTTGGTCTCTTGTTTCTCATTTTCCTCTTGACAATACCCCGTAGATTCTCTCTGGGGTTCAGGTCTGGTGAGTTTGCTGGCCAGTCAAGCACACCAACACCATGGTCATTTAACCAACTTTGCTGCTTTGTGGCAGTGTGGGCAGGTGCCAAATCCTGCTGGAAAATGAAATCAGCATCTTCAAAAAGCTGGTCAGCAGAAAGAAGCATGAAATGCAGCTCCAAAACTTCTTGGTAAATGGGTGCAAGTGACTTTGGTTTTCAAAAAAACACAATTGGACCAAACACCAGCAGATGACACTGCACCCCAAATCATCACAGACTGTGGAAACTTAACACTGGACTTCAGGCAACTTGGGCTATGAGCTTCTCCACCCTTCCTCCAGACTCTAGGACCTTGGTATTCAAATGAAATACGAAACTTGCTCTCATCTGAAAAGAGGACTTTGGGACACTGGGCAACAGTCCAGTTCTTCTTCTCCTTAGCCCAGGTAAGACGCCTCTGACATTGTCTTTGGTTCAGGAGTAGCTTAACATGAGGAATACGACAACTGTAGACAAATTCCTTGACACGTCTGTGTGTGGTGGCTCTTGATGCCTTGACCCCGGCCTCAGTCCATTCCTTGTGAAGTTTACTCAAATTCTTGAATCGATTTTGCTTGACAATCCTCATAAGGCTGCAGACTGTGACCCTCAGCTGCACATATGATACAAGCAGCAATTATGCTTATTTGTACTGGTATAGACAGTATCCTAATGAAGAGCTTCGCTATTTGTTATTCAAGCCTGCACGATCGGGTAGTGCAAGTGGGAGCCCCGATGATCCTCGCTTTCAGTCGACTACATCACAAACGTCCACTGAACTCACTATTACTGGTGCAACTCTGTCAGATTCAGCTCTCTATTATTGTGCTCTAAGAGTTGGAGCACAGTGATACAAAGTTTGTATGAAGCTGTACAAAAACTCAAATTCATTTTCCCCTTTGATGTCAAGCCATATCAAACCCACAATCTTTAACATGTGGAAAAACAACTTTCACAAGTTAAAGAAAACCTAATTAAAATTAAACAAAATACAACCAAAATTAAACACAATAATTACACCACAACTCTCTTTGAGAAAGTTTACCACTCCAAGTCAAATTATTTAAATCGGGGGGAGTGCCAAGTCAAATTATTTAAAATACCGGGGGGAGGATGCTGACAACCAGCTAGCGTGCCACCTTGAAAAATCTTCATCGACAGCTTCTCCGAATCATCCTGCCTTGAGGGGCTCGGGATGCGGTGGCGATTCCACTCGAGCCACTACCCTATCGGCGCCCTGGGAAAGCATAGCTGTCATCTCGACGGATCTGATTGTGAGTCTTTGCCACCTGTCCCATGGGGCGGCAGCAACGGCACTGAATCTTCATCAGACTAGCTCTCCCTCACGATGCTGAGATGTGAGGGAACATTGACATCTGGTCGGGGGGAAGCCACCACCTGGTACACAATCTTTGAAGAGGGCCAGCGGTTCCGTGGGTTTGCTCCCACTGGATCGGAGGGTGCAAGAGGAGATGTGATGGTCCCCAGAGGGTTGTTCCCTGTGGGGTTTGCCACCACTGTAATCCTCAAACCACCCGTGCTACTGCTGGAAGCTGTTCTCGTCTGTCGGCTGCCAGAACGAGCCCCAGATCGCGGCAGCGGCAAGGGACTCCGCCCCCCTGAAGGTAGCGAAGCCTGGTTCGCAGCCCCGAGATGGTCATCTTTCCGCAGTGGGAACATGACTCATTCCATAGGCCACCTCAGCATGCTTGATGTCCAGACACGTGAGACAGCAATCGTGACCATCACCTGTTGCCAGGTAACGACCGCACCTAGAAACGCACGGGTGAAACGGCATCCTTATAAGTACGATCCGTCGTCTTTACAAAGGACGCACCGTGTGAAGCTCTTTTACAGAAATTTGCTCTTTAGGAAATGCTCTTTTAGTGCTGAGGCGCACAGGGGAATTAGCCGGCTTGCAACACGACAGGGGGTTGTTAGTGCAGCCATGAAGTGCGCAATCACTCGAATCGGGAATGACCACCGCTGAAGTGCCGTTATTGCACACACACGAAGCTTCCGAGAGCATGCTGAACTCGTAGTTCACAGCAGACACAGTTGAGCAGAACGATACTAATGCTCGGCTCCTAAGTGAAAAGCTGGTATGCATTGCACCTGCTGCCTTATTATACTCATGCTGTGATCAGCGTGCATTGGCTCGTTTAGTTTACACTCGAAGGTAGATTGGTCTATCAAAGCGATATCCCAATTAGTCGGTCACGACGTGACTTTGAGAGTGACCGACTGAAAAGGAACATTTAGATCTATTATATATATTTAAATACCTTCAAGTTGCATTAAAAATGAAATATAATTGACAGTTTGTTTAGGGATATGCATAACAAAACTGATATTTTATATTAACTGTATTCCATATTTTTTATTTGATCTGTAATCTGCACCTTTTTCCATATATACTTGAGAAATTAGATATGAATCATTATCAAAATTAATGCAAAATATTGTACAATGGTTTCAGTCAAACTATCTGTAGTCAGATACTGAGGCTCCTCCTCCAGGTGTTTGTAAATGTGTTCGGTGTAACTTTAGCGAGAGAGACTAAAGCAATAAGGGGGTTAAAAACCAGTTCTACTCTAGATGTGTTCATTCTGTTTAGTTTAATTTAACACAGCACATTTACACAATTATGATGACACACTTTCAAAAATTTAGTGTTGTTCATCTCATATTTTTTGGGTAAGTAGATTTTCTTCCATTTTAAATTTGGAATGAATGAATGATTGAGTTATTCAAAAGGTAAATCGTTTTCTAAATTCCTGGATGTAAATCTGAGGATGCTGTACACCAGAATATTAGAGTTCAAACAGCAGATGAAGGTGCAGCTGTAATAATCAATTGTACATATACAGTACAAGCATTAATCCATTGCCAATTCTCTTCTGGTATCAGCAACAAGTAAATGGATTCCCAAAATATATGCTGTCTACTTATATGGAGCTAAAGGCGACAATTTTAAGAAGAGATTTAATGCACGTCTAAATACAATAACAATATCAGCTCCTTTGACAATCCAGGATGTCCATGTGTCTGACTCTGCTGCGTACTACTGTGCTCTGAAGCCCACAGTGACTGAAACACACTCAACACTCACAAATTAACTATCACATTTTAATTGGTGTTATTTTTCTAAATATTATTAATATAATTAAAATGTCATTCTATTTGTCAACACAAACTAACAAATCTTATTTACATAAATATTATTAATAAAAAAAAACTTAAAATATCTTTCTATTTATCTTCACAAACCATGAATCTGTAGGATGTCTTTTTTATGACATTTCTTATTAAGTATTTGTATTACTTGATAAACTATTACCACAGGCTAAATATCAATGTCATGAAGCTGCAAAATGGTCTCCCCTAGAAACACGTCCACAGGACACTACTCTTGTGTTGCAGAAATCTAATAACTTTATGTGTATTGTGTTACTGCTTTCTGATTGTTTTTAACATTTGTAAATTTTAAAATTTGGATAAAAATGTCAGTTAGAATATACATAAATTCACCACAGGGAGGCAAAATCCCTCAAAGTGTCTTCAAGGAAACAGGTGGCATGTGAGAGCTTGAAGACTTGAAACATCAAGAGAAAAACAGCACAGAGCAAACCAAGAGCTAGAGTAAAGACAGAGAGACACATTCATTAAAACACATGTTCAAATATTAATCTCTGTCTCAGCAATGGAAAAATGGGTGACAATCACACTTTTCTTCACAGCTCAAGATTTAGGTAAGGAAGTTCTTAATTTCCACTTTATCATTTGTTCATATGTTTATCATTTGTTTATATTGTTCATATGTAAAAAAAATAAAAATAATAATAGTTAAATCTATTTTCCAGTGTGCTGGGGGCAAGACAGAGTTGAACAGCCTTCAAGAGAAATGACTGCAAATGAAGCAGATCAAGTAACTTTAATGTGAAAACACAACAAAAAATACACATACAAAAACACATATCTCTTCTGGTACAAACAACTATCAAACAAACAACAAACATTCATTCTGAACAAAATTTCATTTAGTGAAGGAACAACTGAGTCTGATTTTAAGAAGAGATTTAATGCAACACTGGATACAACATCAAGAACAGTTCCACTGATGATCAAGAATCTGCTTGTGTCTGCCTCTGCTGTGTAAAACTAAAAACTCTAACTCCAACAAAAAACTAAAAACAAATCAAAAACAATACAAAAACAAAAATTAAAAACTCTAACTTTAACAAAACACTATAAACAAAGTAGAAACATTATGAAAAGCTATTGTCACCAAGTGAGAATCAGTACTAAACAATAAGGTGTAATTTGTGGCAAATCATCAAGGATCAAGTATTTAAAGTTCAAGATGAACCTTGAGTTGTGAAGTTGGCAAAATAAAACAGAGCAGATCTACAGTATTTCATTTGTGTTTAATTATTTTTTCTCTTCAACATGTGGTAACACCTGGGTAAGACTGAATTAGGCCTGTTATAAAACTTCAAAGAAACATTAACAATTCTGTTCTGGATATCACTTTCCAGCTTCAGTGTATGAAAACTTCATCCTAATTTCTACATTAATAACTACATTTTAATCATTATAATTATTTTTAATTAACACTGAGCTTTTTCACACTTACAAACTTCATCCAGCTGAATATAACCCAAACTTCTCTTTAACAAATGCAAAGTCACATGAGTTTGTGACATTAACAATATGTGACCATGCCTTTTAATTAAATGGTGGAGATATATCAGTAATTTCGGTGTTGAAAACCAATAAAATAATAAAATGAATCTCATTCACTTCAAAGCTGAATCCTTTTTTTAATCATATGAAAACTATGTAATTTCTAAAGTTGGCTACAGTGTGGTATAATTTATGATGTTGGTGGGAATTATAATTAATTATTAAACTCTGCAAACAATTGTGCATTGGAAGATTGTAAAGACAAACACTGACTGTCGTCAATATGAATCATTACATAAGAACATTTCTTGACTTTAGATACTTTAAGATTCCCAATTTACATGCTCCATTAACTCTCAACTGGAACAAACAAACAGTGAAATGAAGGAAATGAATGAATGAGGAAGAAAAGATGTTTTGTCCAGATTCCAACAAATCCTCAATCTCAGTTTCACTGTCGATCAAGGATGTGTGTGTGTTGCTGACTCTGCTGTTTTACTACAGTACTATGCTCTGCAGCCCACTGTGACTGAAAACAAAAAACATGCATCCTGACATATGCTTTTTTTTATTATATATTTTTATATATTCACTCTGTTGAGAGTGTAAGACAGACTAAAACAGTTATTCAAACATCTCTCTGTCTCTCTGAAGACATTATGTTTCTCTTTACCGGATAATAATTCAGCTTTGCATGGTTAAGAGATATTCACTCATCAATATTTATTATGAAATTCCGAAATACAGTACATAAACAACTGGGGGGAAAAAACATTTGAGGCTATTCTTATGTCAAGTTACTTGTTTTCGTGCACTTGACAGGGAGAGACACATCAACAGAGGCCTTAACTGGATTCCACTTTTCTTTTATTTGCATCAATTATGATGAAAGGTGACAATTTGTAGCAGAAAAGTGAAAAAAAAACTTTAAACAGAAACAAAGGTACAACATGTCAATGATTTGATATAAAACTTTTTAAAATCATAATAATACAAACACATTCTAAATATCAGTTTTGATATACAGCATTCTACAATGATACAAAAACTAATAAAATTGCAAAATTAAAACATCAAGCACAGTTCAGACAATTAACCCTGATTTTTTACAATTTCAAGGCATGTATATGAAATCAGATTAATTACATTATTTTACCGAACAATTTACAGTACTCGCACTTCAGAATATAATCAATATTCTATTGTCACTCTACAAGCAACTGATATGAAATCAAAGATGAACAAATCAAAACACTCGTAACTTAATAAGACTGATATATGCTACACCTTTAACTTGAAATAGTTAAGCAATGAACAGATAAATACAGAAATTAATAATGTAATATAATATAATAATAAAACACATACACACACACTATATCAAAACTCTAAGATTAATCATTGTACTGTATATATAGATATAATTAAGTGATATGGTTTTACATATACACAGTATAACAGGCTTCACTGACACTGACTGTAGCACAGGCTCCTCCCAGCAGTCAGACAAAGTGATCTGAATTTATTGCTGCTTTAACAGATGCAGGAAAGAGGAAGGGACGCATTACACACATCATACTCTGTATATTAATAAACAGCAATTCAAATTCAATATAAATGGCACTGTGGAAAAGTGCCATTTTGATCATAGTTTTATATATCTGGGGTGAGTAACAAAATCAATGATTCTTTTCAAATATATTTCATGTGAATTTTTCCTTATGTGTGTAATGTGCATATTTATTAATATTGTTTTAAATCTGTTTCAGGTTGTAGTTCTCAAGACAAAGTTGATCAGCATACAAGGATTCAATCTGCTTTTGAAGGTGATACTGTAACGATCAACTGTACATATCAGACTGCTTATCCAACCCCAACTCTCTTCTGGTACCAGCAGAAAGACAATGGACATCCAAAGCACATGTTAAATAAATTCTCTAAATCTGGAAACACTGAGGAAGAATTCAAGGAGAGATTTCATGCAAATCTCAGCACAACTTCAGTTCCACTGACCAATCCCAGGAAGTGCGTGTGTCTGACTCTGCTGTGTACTACTGTGCTCTGAAGCCCACAGTGACTGAAACACACTCAACACTCATACAAAAACTCTGACAATGCAACGGCATACATTACATCATTATGCAATTTAAAGCTATCTATTTTTTAAATGATTTTTTATTAGAATAAACTGTTTAGTCTATGATTTCATTCTTAACACCAATAGACTACAGAGAACGGTTCGGACTGCTGAAAGAATTATTGGTGCTCCCCTGCCCACC
This sequence comes from Cyprinus carpio, assembly GCF_018340385.1. NCBI lineage: Eukaryota > Metazoa > Chordata > Actinopteri > Cypriniformes > Cyprinidae > Cyprinus > Cyprinus carpio. The sequence goes on along the minus strand of NC_056598.1, from coordinate 20,801,783 downwards.
CTTCAAGAACTGTATACATCCAGAGTGAGAAAAAGGGCTCAGAAAATCACTCTGGATCCCTCTCATCCAAGTTACCCCCTTTTTGGAAACTTTTGCCATTTGTCCGGGGCTTCAGAGCCGCAAATACCAGGACAGTCAGGCACAAGAACAGTTTCTTCTTCCAGGCAATCTACCTCATTAACAGTTAAATGTTCACCACTTATGAAAAAAATTTGCAATATTCTTATATTTGTTACCCGTCCATCCAAGTACATCTCTGCATCTTACTCTATTCATCCATTGTCATCTATAGCAACAACTGTTCATACAATTTATTTATTTGCAATGTGTTTTTTGTTTTAGTAGGTGTCTTTCAATGTGTACTGGAAGCTTATGTCACTAAAACAAATTCCTTGTATGCGTAAGCATACTTGGCAATAAAGCTCTTTCTGATTCTGATTCTGATTCTGATTCTGATAAATATATTCTATTTTAGTAGGTGTCTTTCAATTAAAAGTTTACATGATCTAAATTTAAATTAGTTATATTTACATTTGTCTTTATTTTCCATTACTTTTGGTTTCAGTTGATTTTATATTGCTCATACCACTAAAATTATATAATCATCACAAATCTGGTTATTCCAATTGGAAATCTTTTTGTGAATGTGTAGTATGCATGAGCAGAAAGACATTGAAAGTAACCCAGAAGAGGGCGACATACATTTAACATTAACATTTAATGAGCTGTTCTCTAAGGAGTTAAATTATGAGTTATGTAAACAAGTTATTGAATTACTGAGTTTGAGTAAGATTGAATAATTTATTTGCAGTTGTAATGATAAGTGAATGTGTAGGTGTAACCCAGGGTTCCATTAACCAAAAAAACAAAATAACCTATATAAAGGCCTACATAAACATCCACCATAATGAGAAAGATAATTGTTATGATCAGATGAGCCGTATCATGATTTAAAATGCTTTATCTTCTTTTTTTTTTTTTTTTTTTTTTTTGGTTTTGATAGATTATAGTTTCATAACATTAGTGTTCATCAACCATTAGTTTTAATGCTGTGTTCACATCCTCAGATGCTGACAGATACAGTGGGTGGAGCCTGTAGGGATCTGATTCTGAAAAAGAGCATATCAGCTTTTTCTATGTACAGTGCAAACATGACTATCCTTTTTGTTCTGCTTCTGCTGTTGATGATTAAAAGTAAGAGTTTACTGATCATTTGATCAAATAATGTTTTAAATTTGAAGTTTTATGCGATGTTTAGATGTTTAATTTCTTATTTTTTTATAATGTTGGACACTGCTTTTATTGAAATGCTGTAATATATTATGCATTATATATGCTGTGATATATTATGAAATGCTGTAATATAATATTAATTTTTGGGTAATTTTGATTAAAAAAAAATAAAAAAAGTTTAACGGTTGTTTTGCAGAGGAGACATTTGCACAGTCAATAACACCACAGGAAAGCAAGGCACTTAAATATGAGGGAGAAAAAGTCACTCTGTCCTGTAAATATGATGGAGCTGTTAATAACTTGCACTGGTATCGTCAGTATTCGGGATCCAAACCGGAGTTCCTTGCATATATTTATCCAAATGGAGACACAAGTAACCCTCTTCCTGATCGTCTCATACCTAAAGTTGATAAAAACAAGAATCTTGTGAGCCTGGAGATCTCTGATGCTGAAGTAACAGATTCTGCGCTGTACTACTGTGCACTGTCGCCCACAATGACAGGAAACTCAACTACACTGTACAAAAACCTCCTGAACAATAAAACTCATAAACTATGTAAATGTTTCAGAAATATCTTTTCAGAGAATATAACAGAGCAGTTCAGACATGTAGAAATAAAAGAAGTAGCAATGCATCAAAGCATTACTACAAAGAAATGCATCTATAAATGCATAGAATTGATAATATAGATATGAGAAAGCAACAAGCAGTTAAAGTTTGGTTAAAAAATAATAATTTGGTAACAAGACGCTGTGCAAACAATCACAATACTGTAATGTGATATCCAATAATCTGCTTCTATTTACTAATTTACTATCTATTTCTCCAGATCCAAAAACCTTACCTGTAAAGATTCAGATGCTAATATGAAAGTGGGAACCATGTGCAACTTCCTTTAAGTCAAGAAACCATAAAAATAACAAGCACTTTAGAAATGTATATGGTTACTACAGGCAAATGTAAATCCTAAAAATTGCTCTTATTATAAATTTAATGATGATGATGTTTAATCTATAGAGGAAGCTCCTCCTATAAAGTGTTTGAGATCTACTGCATCACAGAGAAGCAAAAGCAAGAAGAGGATCAGAACTTTTTAGTGTATTTTTATGAGTTCGGTGATTTCAGTTGGAAAGCACAACAGAAATAATGACACACTTGAAAAGGGTGGTTATCATTCTATTCACATGTTTGTGGGGTAAGTGGCACTATTAAATACACTATGTAGTTTTTAGATTAATTTTAACTGTAGTAATGCAACTCCCTGTGCAGTGTGTGAGATTGTGTTTTCATTTTCATTAGAAAATAGACTTACTTTTTTATTCTATTTTAGGATGTGATTCTCTGGACAATGTTGAACAAAAAAAAACAAGAGTTCAAAACTGCTGTTGAAGGTGAAACTGTAACAATCAACTGCACATATTCAACCACTGATTCAGTTCCATATCTGTTCTGGTACCAGCAAGAATCATAAATGGATACCCTAAATATATGCTGAAGAAATTTTCCTGGATCTGGTGAGGTTGATAAACAATTTGAAGGGAGATTTGATGCCAAAACTCACACCTCTAGAACATCAGTTCCACTGACAATCAAGAAAGTGTGTGTGTCTGACTCTGCTGTGTACTTCTGTGCTCTGAGGCCCACTGTGACTGAAACACACTCAACACTTATACAAAAACCCTGCCAATAAATGAGCCCTAAATTAAATTAGATTACATAAACGTCTACAATTTAACCATTTCTCTTCATATCATAAATCAGTTTACCCCGTCTTTTAAATGTGACATTAAACCTAATATAAATTATATTTAAACAGGTCATTTTCACATCAAAACAACACACAGTGACCAATATTCTGTAACCATATGTTGAGTGTACTCTGTAATTACTAGAAATATATTTAATATGATGTGAGCAGAAACACTTTTATTGCAATGCTTTGTTGAACAATGCACATTTATTACATAACCCTACTGGGGACCAGAAGAGGGCGATATACACTCAGCAGTCATGCATCAGCTCTATAAGTTGCCATTGCTAGAGAATATGTAAATGAGTGTTACATTAGGCATATTACTGACTTAAGAAAAAAAAATATATATATATTCAACGCACTACATGGCTGTAAATAAATTTACTAGATTTCTTTTATATTTGAACTCAAATATTGATCACCTAGAATTTCAATGCTGTGTTCTCATTCTGTGCAGTAATAAGGAGGAGCCTGTGGAGGTTTGAGTAAAAGCAAAGTGATCATTTAAACTTCTCACAGTGCAAACATGATGATTCCTTGTGTTCTTCTTCTGCTATTGTTGATAAAAAGTAAATGAAGTTTACTTATTGTCACGTTTCACTCGGGCAGGAAGGGACGAGTAGATACTGGAGAATACTTTGAAGGAGTTTTATTCAGGAAACAAGGAAACAACGAACACTGGAACATCAGGGATGACATTTAACATCCCACAAGGGAGAACAGAACAGGCTAGAACTAAATAGGGCAGATAACGAGTGGCAGACAGGTGAGGATATAACTGATAAAGAGACACCTGGAACAAATCAAACAATCAGGGAGTAGGAACATACTCAAAACAATAAAACACGGGACAGAGTCTGACACTTATGACTTCTAGACATTTGAACAAATAATGCGGTTAACATATTTTTTAGACTGATTTTGTTAAAATGCTATAATGTTAATGATACAAATTATGTTTTCCAGGTGACACATTGGCACAGTCAATAACCCCACAGGAAAAACAAGGCACTTGCATCTGCTGGACAAAAAATAATTTTGTCCTGCAAATATGAGGGAGTTTGAACTAACCTGCAATGGTATTGTTATATATAATTGAAGTGCTTTGAGCGACTGGTCCTAGCTCACCTCAAGGACTGCCTCCCACCCACACTGGACCCACACCAATTTGCTTACCGTAGCAATAGGAGCACAGGGGATGCAGTATGCACAGTGCTGCACTATGTACTCACACACTTGGACAATAACAACACATATGTACGGATGTTGTTTTGTGACTTCAGCTCATCATTGAACACTGTCATTCCCTCCAAGGTTGACCACAAAAATTTGTTAATATGCTCATGTTTCTGCTTATGTTTACATACACTTATTACATAATCCATCTATATAGTATGTTCATAGTACACCCATCTTGATATCATGCTGATAGTATTTTGTAAAATCTGTAAATTATTTTCCATAGTACTGCCTTATCTGCATATTTATTGTACATTTGTACCATATTGTAGACACTGTACTTACTGCTTATTGCACTTCTGGTTAGATGCTACTGCATTTCGTTGCCTTGTACCTTACATGTCGTCAATGACAAGTAAAGTTTAATTACATAATCTAATCTAATAGGTAATCTCTAATCTAATCTAATCTAATCTAATCTAATCTAAATCTAATATATAACAATAAATCCCAATGTCTCTCTCATTTCTTGAAATCTGTCCCTATATTTAACAAATGTGTAATGAATTTCAGTATTTATTTACAGACATTTATAACATTAAATAACACTACATTAAATGCCTACATTACGTGATTTATAATAATTACAGCAAATAATTTAATATCCTCATATTTTCAGCATATTTTCATATTTTTCTGCTGTTTACTATTTTGCTCTACTTTTGTTAAAACTTTAGATATTTCACAACACAGTAATAACACCTACAGCACAACACAAATGCTGCTAAATTTTCAATGACCAGAATACATCAAAACTTTAAGCTGCAAGGTTTGGTTAAATGCCACATTTGAGTGGACCTTAAATTTCTCCATCATGACCCTTTTTCTCAACCAAAATTGAGCAAGCTCAGTAATGAGAGCAAACCAGCAAAAGGATATACAAACCCGTTTTTCCACAACTGTTCATAATGAATAATCATCAACCTCCATCACAAAGTTTGTTCTTTTATCTTTTCAGAGTGTATTCATTACAAAGGATGAAAAAAAAAATCTAAACCTTGGGAAATCAGCTGAAAGTTATATTGTATTATATGCTATTATTTTCCCTTTTCAAGACTTTTGAAATGTGTTATATTTCTGCTGGAGGAGGAGGAGCTCTAAGCACTGGCACTCATTGTGATTCTGTTAAATCATTGTGATCTTGTTAAAACTCTCCAGTGCCTGTTGCAGAGCTCATTTAAGCTGCATTAGTGAACACAGAAAATGGTACCCCAATCTATTATTCTGCTATTTGTCTTTACCTGTAAGTATTTAATTTTGTTGCATTATTCATACAGTATTCATGCCACCTGAAAAAAAAAATTTACTGTTCACACTTGACACACTAAAATATCCACATTCGTAAACATTGATTTATTTTTGCAGGTACCACATATGGAAATGAAATCAGACCAACTAAAACTGAGGAGTTTGCTGTTGAGGGTTCAAGTGTTACATTATCCTGCAGTTATTCATCTGCACGTTCTTTATTCTGGTACCGTCAGTATCCCGGGTCAGCTCCTGAATTCCTTGTAACCATCACATATAGTGCAACAGAAGCTAAGAAGTCTGATGTAGATCCCAGATTCACTGCTAAACCCAACAAAGAAAAGCAAAACCATGTGGATCTGGAGATCTCCTCTGCTAAAATGACAGACTCTGCTTTGTACTACTGTGCCCTGACGCCCACAGTGACAGGAAACACAAAACCACTGTACAAAAACCTGACACATCTGAGAAGACAAATCTGTTTATAGGAGGACATTTATAAGAGAATACTTAAATATCTTTGAAAATGAGTCAATATGTTTCATACTACACACTAAAAACTTTAAGTGTTGAGCACATGTGTACAGTTTGAGAAATCAAAAATATTTAGTTACAGTATATATTAAGTTGCAAAAACAATATTAAATGTATAAAAATATAATTAAATAATATTATATTCCCTGCAATTTTAAGGACAGCATACAATACTGAGCTGCTATGATACAATCAACAAAACTGTGCTCTTTATAAAATATCAAAACATTAATTACACTCATAATAATAAAAATAACCCTAATCATCAAAAATCAATTTTCTGACATATTACACCCATCCATAGTGCATGTAGTGCATAGTGCATAGTGCAAAATCAGGAGAAAACATTAGTGATTGTAACTGATTGTATCTTTCTTCTGTTCTCCAGGTGTGAAATGTAAACAGAGAGGAGGGTCTACACAGATCTGAAACAATCTAATCAAAATCAGACTGGAAGTAGAAACAATTCAGTCTTCCAGTGACACACAGTGCCACTGCACAATGGATGTCTTGTTTCAGTTTTTCTCTTCTTTAGTCTGGCATGTATGTTATATTTATATAAGTATTATCAATATTGTTAAAGATTAGATTAATTAAAACAGATGTCATTAACACAAAGTAACCTCTTATTTTTTCAGCTGCTGTCCTCTGGAAACTCACACCAGACGAAAACACAGAGCTTTTTGCTGAGGCGGGTTTAATGTTACATTATCCTGTAGTTTTCCTCTGCTAGATTATCTATACTGGTACCGTTCAGTATCCCGGATCAGGTCCTGACATCTCGTGCGCATCTTTATGGTGCAACAAAACACCGAAAAGTCTGATGTACACGATCCAAGACTCTCAGTTATACTAACCTAAACAGGAACAAAAAGCATGTGGATTGAAGATCTCCTCTGCTGCTGTATCAGACTCTGCTCTGTACTACTGTGCTCTGCAGCCCACAGTGACAGGAACACATCAGCTCTCTACAAAAACTCTTACCAGTGAGAGGTGAGCAAGAATATAGATCATACAGTCTTAAAGTAACATTATGACATTCATACAACATGCAGTACTGTCCTTCCCTTTGCATACACTCCACTTTTTACAAGTAATATAATACAGTAGGTTCTATATGCTATAAAAAGTGTTAAATGATAATCACAATGTGCAAGCACATTTCTACCACAGGGCTGCTCTTGAGAAAACGCACACATGGATCTTTCTTTTGCTTGCATGAGGAGAAAAGCTGCTATCTAGTAGGTAGGTAGGTAGGTAGAGATATAGGTAGGTAGGTAGATAGGTAGGTAAATAGAAAGATAGATAGATAAGATAGATAGATAGATAGATAGATAGATAGATAGATAGATAGATAGATAGATAGATAGATAGATAGATAGATAGATAATTTGTGCTCATTTGAGCAGTTTGTATTCAAAGCAAACAGCATCATGTGACAGCGAGCAGGAAGTTCCTGAGTGTCTTTATCACCTTCAGTTTCTCACACACAGGTGCAGAATACTGAAAGGCTCAAAGAAAGAACTGAATCTCATCTTATTCAACATGGACAGATGCTGTATCACTCATTGTTATTATGGGAACAGGTACATTAATTAGTTCAGAAAATATGAAGAAACACTGGAGTTTGGAAAATCTAAATCTTCACAATGTTTTAACAAACTTCTTTTAGTCATTTTTACTGTTTGCACAGTGTCTTGTGTTGGAAATGTGTTTGGTTTACTGTAAATTCTGCTTTTTGCTCACAGGTTTGGTGTCTGGGGACAGTATTGAGCCAGATAAAGAGAAAAATGTTATCACAAAAGAAACAGAAACTGTCAAGCTGAGCTGCTCATATAGTACAACCAGCAATAATGTTCGTCTTTACTGGTACAGACAGTATCTACATGGGGAAATTATGTTTTTAGCATATAAAGGTGCTCGATCACTGAGTGCTGCAGGGAAAACTGCTGATAATCGGTTTTCAGTCGACTACATCACATACATCCACTGAACTCACTATTACTGATGTACGTCTGTCAGATTCAGCTCTCTATTATTGTGCTTTAAGAGTAGGAGCCCAGTGATACAAAACATGAAGAATGTCGTACAAAAACCTGAAGCTCTTTTCACTTTGAACTAATAGAGAAAACCACAATCAAAACCACAATCTATCCAGCCCTGAATGTAATAAAGTTTGTGGCAACACCTGTGAAGTAGATTAATTTACAGCATAAAAGTAAACCAGAAAGAAAGAATTAAAAATTTAATTTAATTTAAGGTGATCAGTAAAATAAATAAAATAAAAGTCAAAAATGATAAATGGAAACCTGTTTTGCTTTACTTTTATTTTTTATTTTTATTTTTTATATAGTAGTCATGTAATTGAGGCAAAATTGTATCCTGTTATACATACAAGATCCTCCAATATGTGTTTAACCTGTGCAAACACACAGTGAAATCCAAAAAAATGGCTCATCATAATCATAAACTCAGACTGTTAATCCTCATAATATTTTGCTAATATTGCAGTTTATATGTAAAGCTTTATGTAAACTATGTTAAACTGGTTGAGGAATTTACTTCTTCTAGCTGCAGTTGGTAACTTGCCTTTATTTCTTATTGTCTTTATATCAGAATATGTCACTGTTAACTCTCCCCAGTGGTAAAACCAGCATCTCAGAGCAAACCCTGAGTTTCTGCTTTCTTGTAACTGAATATCGAAGCAAAACTGAGTCTGATCTTTTTCTGTATTCAGAAGCTACAAAAGAAATCAAATCAATGACTGAAATTATCAGAGATAAATCTGAACACTACTCTGGGTCTTTGTAACATTTTATGAAGCAACTGTATTCAAAAAGGAGACAATGACAAAATGATACTTAAATGTATTGCCATTTTGGTGAGGAAGGAGGGGCTTGAAATATATCTGTGAGGATATTTTGCTGAATCTGACAGAGACTGTGTCATAAGATCATTCAAGCTCAGACTGTAAGCACACATATACGACTGTACAATTAGTTATTCTGCTTTCTGCTTTAGCATGTACGTTTCATAATTTTAATGCATTACATTTATTTTCACAATGAAGTATGTTAATTAATAATTAATCATATGGTCTTATTTGTGGGATATAAAAAGTGAAATTAACTACTGAAATTTGAATGTTTCAGTATCAGTATAGTCATATAATATTAACACCATCTGAGACTAAAACTAACATTTCGCTTTTCTTTGCAGGTGCCAGTAATGGAGATACTATTACACCAGACAAAACATAGGAATTTGCTGCTGAAAGTTCAAATGTTAAAATATCCTGCAGTTATTCATCTGCATTATCTTTACTTTGGTACCATCAGAATCCCGGATCAGCTCCTGAGTTCCTCGTACTCATCGTAGACAGTGTAAAAAAAAAAAACTCAGATGTCTGGTGTAGATTACAGACTCACTACTAATATCAGAAAAACAAAACCATGCGGATCTGATCATCTCCTCTGCTGCTGTATCACACTCTGCTCTGTACTACTGTGCTCTGAGGCCCACAATCACAGGAAACACAAGAACACTGTATAAAAACCTGACACAGATGAAGGTGAACAAACTATTTCTTTCCATAAATCTACTTGTAATATAAATAGATTAGTGTATTTGTTTTTTATTTCATGAGTCCGCCTGCCCATCCAGTCCTGATGGTTAATGGTAAACAAACATGGCTTGCTGTCCCCAATGGAGGCTCGAACCCGAGGCTCAGCTTTAGCTCAGAGTTCACCCCCTGACTATAAAAGAAAACAATGGTCTCCTAATGATAGGCAGAAATACAGTAGGATTTGAGGGTGAAACACTCATAAAAAAGCTCTGAAACATTACAAAAGATAAAAAAAAAAAAAAAAACACACTTTAAATCTATGTGCACAGAACTGCATGAAGCTCCCCATATTTCCACAGAATTGGACCATTCACATCACCTGTGTAGGTTACGTACACAATTGTAAATACAATGTAACTACAATCATTTATGTTTGTCAGAAGTGAATATTATCAATAACTGTTGACAATGGGAACAGTGTTAAATATTGCTCTGTCATGTGCTTTTGAATATTCTCATAAAACTCATTCTGGTAAAATCTCTTTACAATAATATCCTGAAGAGGGTAGTATACACACACTACTACTTTTGTTTGTTTAACCTCTCCCTCCTTCTCAGAACCATCTTATTTCCTACTGAAACAAAGTACTGAATGAAGGAATGATTTATCTTTTTCTCCTGTTTCAGTCACATGTAAAATGATAACTCCTATGTTGTTGAAGTTGTTCATTTTTGCATCAGTTTATCATGGTAAGTGGAGGAATTTGTCAATTTGTAATCACTTAAAACAGTTTTATAACCTTACTATAGGTTACATTTTTACAGTTTATTACATTCTTTACAGAGTATCATGGAGAAGAGATTGTTGATCAGCCTGATAAACACATCACTGAATTTGAAGGAAAAACAGTAACATTGCAATGCAAATTTAAAACAGCTTCATCACAACCGGACCACTTCTGGTACATCCAAAGAGCAAATGACTTTCCCAAATACATGCTGAGGAGAAATAAATATGGAAGTGAAGATAATGATGCTCAGTTCAAGGAGAGATTTGACTCTAAAGTGTCATCAGATTCAGTTCCACTGATGATCAAGAATCTGCGTGTGTCTGACTCTGCTGTGTACTACTGTGCTCTGAGGTCCACAGTGACTGAAACACACTCAACACTCAAACAAAAACAGAGGAAGTGCTCAGTTATATGACTTGCAAATCTCCATGATATTGACTTCTGTACCACAACAATAACATGCATAAAATAAAAAATGTAAGCATTTTTAAATTATTTAGCGTTTATCCACTCCTTACCCAACATTTACGCGATGTACTGTACGTGAAAAGTACATTTTACAATGTTATTGCTAACAGCATTTATATATAAAAAAAAAAATTGAAATAAAAAATGTAGGATTTTAAAGAAGGTTACTGTACAATAAAATAAAGTTTCAAAACTCAAAATTATACCCTTCTGAAACGAAAAAGTTTTTGCAAACTTTTTAAACTAATCTTGATTTGAAACTGCATTTCATAACCATCATGACCTGTGATTGGTGTAATATGAAAGGATGCATATACAAACTTTCTTTACCGTAAAGTGGTTTACTGCTGTTTATGCATTAGTGGATTCAGTGACTAAACCATCAACTTTACACTGTTCCTGTTAATAGTGTGGAAACTCTGTTATCTATATTGTGATTATTTTATATACAGAAAGCAATCAAAGATTGTTATATTTATATTCACTGGAGCATACAATTCAAGGTCAGCATGAATACATTTTCTACAATTTCTACATTTTCACTAAAACTCCTGTTATAATCAAAAAAAATGATGTTGAAAAAATTAAAAGTGCACCTCAGGAAACACATTTTATGGCCCCTTTAAATTAATGTGACATTCAAAGTATATACACTAAATACACTAAATTCATACAAAAGTTTTCTGTAGTTTATGTTTCATGGATTATCATGTGCAACACATTGTGCCAGTATAATGTGCCACAAGATGGCAGTGTTCTCAGAGATTCACTAAGAATTGCAGCAGAGAACAATAGAACTGAATTTATAGAACTGAACTTGGGTATAATGTTGCTCAGAGAGGAGGGACTCAGTGTTCACAGATCTGACATGATCTAATCGTGTCTAACAGAGACTTTCATTCTGACTCTTTCCAATGGATCTTCATTCAGTTATTCTATTTTGTGCCTTAGCAGGTATTTATTTGGTTAATTATTATTATTATTTTTTTTTTTTAAGATTTCTTTAAGAAGAAATATTTTCTTTTTCAGCTGCTGTCTTTGGAAATGTCATCAAACCGAACAAAACCGATGTTGTTTATGAAGAGGGTTCAAATGTTATATTGTCCTGTAGTCATTCACCTGGAGCTACAGATTATATCCACTGGTACCGTCAGTATGAAAGATCAAAACCTGAATGTCTTGTACTATCCTTCGCTAGTGCAAAAACAAGCTGAGGTGTCTGCTTTAGATCCAAGATTCTCAGTTAAAGTTGAAAAAAGGGAACAAATCCATGTGGATCTGAATATCTCCTCTGCTGCTGTATCAGACTCTGCTCTGTACTACTGTGCTCTGGCGCCCACAGTGACAGGAAACACATCAGCTCTCTACAAAAACCTATTACAATGGGAGATGAGAGGAACACAGAAAAAGAGAAAAATTAGAACGTGGAAACAACCCATTACAATAATAACTCAGAGAAATAACAGGAACAGTGAATAAATCTCAAGCAGTTACCTAAATCAAAAGGTAGACAACTTTAATCAGTCTATTGGTAAAACAATCAAAAACAAAGGAACAGACTAAAAGTAAGTGAATTAAATCCCTACAATATTATCCTTTAGTTGATAAATCAATTTAGGATGTCCTGTAATTCATAAAACAGTCAAATGTGGCAAACATTAAAACATCTCAAATGATTCTAGTGTGCAATATAAGGGGCAGGATCATTTATGCCACACAATGGCAGTGTTCACAATTCACACACATTCACATGGAAATAATGGTATATTTCAAATGATATAATATATAAAAGTAGTCTATACAACTGCAAAATATTTTTTTAAATATGACATTTTCACCAGTTGATATTTCCATGATCATGACAGATATGGGAAAATTAAACAGTCCAATATGCAAAACGTGCCTTTATGTTGCAGGAAGTTCCTGTGTTTGTTTCTGACTGATCTGCACTGACTTACAGCTCAGAGCACCGAGAGACTCAACAGAGAACTGAACTGATCTGACTGAACATGGACAGATGCTTTATACTGATTCTCATTGTGGGAACAGGTACATTATTTGCTGAACAGCTGATGAAACTGAACAGTTTTAAAACATTAAACCCCAATAGCTATATGATTTAACTGACTGATTGCTGGTTTTATAAAAAAGTCAATTGTAATTGCAATGTTATTTAGTTTATTTTTTATTATTTGTTTATTACTATTTTGGTCATATGTGCTTATTGTTGACAGGTTTGGTGGCTGGAGACAACATTGAGCCAGATAAAGTTACAGAGAAAACTTGTAAAGAAACAGAAACTGTCAAGCTGAGCTGCTCATATAGTACAAATAGTGATTATGTGTGTCTTTACTGGTACAGACAGTATGCCAACAAAGAACCACAATTCTTATTATATAAATATGCACGGTCATCAGGTAGTTACGAAGACACCTCAGATGATCGGTTTCATTCGGCTACAACACATACATCCACTGAACTGACTATTGCTGATGTACGTCTGTCAGATTCAGCTCTCTATTATTGTGCTCTAAGAGTAGTAGCCCAGTGATACAAAACATGAGACATGTCGTACAAAAACCTGAAGCTCTTTTCACTTTGAAAATATCTGGTGAAAACCACAATCAAAACCACAATCTATCCAGCTCTTAATGTATTAAAATACGTGGTCACACCTGTGTGAGTCTAAATTAGGCATGTTATAAAACTTAAATTAAAATAAAATAAAATAAAAATAACAATATGAAAAGAGGATCACATTTCATTGTTACTTCACTGCAACACACAACTTAATTCCAACCTTCTCCTACCTTCTTATTAATACATTTTAATTATCCTTTTTCTCTCTTTATTTTTTCAAGACAATTATATTTTAGGTCAGTACTAAAACTAATCTATAAAATATTCTGCATTGGTAGTATAAAAAATTTAGCAAAACAATATCATTTGAAAAACAGCACAGATTGCATCCAAACCAAATCTGGTTCAAAAGATAAGACATAATTAGTATTACATGTATTTTTTAATTAAATATTACTAATATGATAAATTTTTTATAACTTAGTTTACATAATTCCACTATTCTTGGCTTGACCATTAGCCTCAGCAACTGATTAACTCCAGCAAATGCAAAACCACATGTGCTTGATTCATTTTTATGTGGATATTAATAATAAATTACTTACTTATTTAAAAAAAAAAAGACATGAAATATACACACATTCACACGTTATATTTCCTATTGTTAGAAATCAAACACTCCAGCAGTGGGTGGAGTTTTTTCACACTGTTGAGAGTGTGAGAGAGAGTCAAGTTATTCAGATACTGTTTTTGCCATCATTGTCTCTCTGAAGACATCATGTTTGTCTTTACCTGGATGATAATTCAGCTTTTTACGGGTAAGAGATATTCATCTAATCAATATGTTTATTTGAAAACAACAACAACAACAAAAATCAATAAACAGCTGAAAAAACTTTAAAAAATAAAATCCAGATCTGTTATACTAATGTGCTGCTTGATTAATTGGGACTCTTTTCTTTTCCACAGAGACATCTTTTGCTGATACAATACAACCACTGTCTTCAGAAAAATATGTTGTTGAGGGTAAAAATGTGACTCTGTGTTGTAATTACAGCGCCGGCACTGGCAATGTTAACTCTCTCCAGTGGTATCGCCACTATGTTGGAGCAAAACCACAATTCCTACTTCTTGTAAATGAATATTTAAATAAATCTGAACCGGATCTTCGTCTGTATTCAAAAGCTACAAAAGAAATCAAACGTGTGGATCTGGAGATCTTCTCTACTGCTGTATCAGACTCTGCTGTGTACTACTGCGCTCTGCAGCCCACAGTGACAGGAAACACAAGAACACTGTACAAAAAACTGACACACTGTATTGCATCTGTATAACACAAATGTGTTTCATAAACTGGTGGACTCAACAAATGTTTAGGAGGACCTTTATCACCTAGTCCTTTCGATCTATTTAAGGGATAATGTACAGTCACTGTCAGCCACATATAAATGAATATGAAATTGATTTTACAGTTAAAGTTTGAGTTTATTTTAATCTTACCTGTTGCTATGTTAACTTAAAGCTTGCTCTAATGAAAAAAAAAAAAAAAACAACTAAAAAACAACCAACAAAGTGTGTGTCGTTCAGAAATGACCTTTTCCTTTATTTCATTTCAATGAGATAGATACGGTATTCTATATTTTAGTTTGATAATGGTTTTTATTTAATATGTTGTATTTTTAGAGGATATATTTTACGAAATTATACTTATGCAGTAGTTATAATTAATTTATTGCTTATTAACACTTTTTGACCACTTAATAACTGAAGATTATCAATAAATGATGAAATTGGGAACACGAATATTAAATATTGCTCTGTCATATGCTACTGAATAATAAATACAAAACTCACTCACTAAAATCTTTTTGCAATAATATCCTGAAGAGGGCAGTATACACATACCCCTTAAAATCTTTTTTTTTTTTCTCATTTCCCTTATCTGTTTAACCTCTCCTCCACATGAACCATCCTATTTCTTACTGAAACAAATGATTGAATGAATGATTTAGTTTGTCTCCTGTTTCAGTCACATGTAAAAATGATAACTCCTATGTTGTTGAAGTTGTTCATTTTTGCATCAGTTTATCAAGGTAAGTTGGGGAGAATGTATTTTCATTATTACTTCAAACAGTTTTATAACCTTATTCACATTTTTGTCTTTACAGAGTGTCATGGAGAAGAGCGAGTTGATCAGCCAGATCCACACATCGCTGAATTTGAAGGAAGATCAGTAACATTACAATGCAAATATAAAACAACTTCACCACAACCAGAACTTTTCTGGTACATCCAGAAAGAAAATCACTTTCCTAAATACATGCTGAAGAGAAACAAATATGGAGGTGAAGATAATGATGCTCAGTTCCAGGAGAGATTTGACTCTAACGTGTCATCAGATTCAGTTCCACTGACAATCAAAAACCTACATGTGTCTGACTCTGCTGTGTACTACTGCGTCCTGCAGCCCACAGTGACAGGAAACACAAGAACACTGCACTAAAACCTGACACACAGCATTGCATGTACATGACCAACCTCCATATCTGCTAGTTACAACAGGCAATACTCTTCTAATCAGCAAAAAGTAGTATTATATACATGGATTGTCATTCTCAACATAAAAAAGTCATAACAGATCAGACTTTGTGAAAAAAAAAAAGTTACTTTATGGCATGCAAATAAACATGACTTCTCTACCAATACATTAACATATAATTTTATAATATATATATTAACACATAATAAAAAATAAAAAATGATTTAAAAAAAATTGACCCGTTACTAAATATGTAATGGCTGGGTTTAGAATGTGTAGGTTTAACTAACTTTTTTTGCCATTAAAAAATGAAAAAGGATGAAAGAGGAGGAGTTTGGCACATACATTTGAGATGATCTCTCACATTTTCTGTCACAAAGCTCAGTCCTGCTGTAGTGACATACACATGTACAATGATACTTCATTCAGTCATTCTGCTCTCTGCTTTGACATGTAAGTGCATTTGTTTATGTATTGCATGCATTTGTATTTGTAATTTTAAGGATATACACATTATATTGTCATAAATAATTTTCTCATCTTAAATGCTAAATTAATTTAATACGTAAAATATGTATCCTAAATGTATTTTTCTTACTATAATGAAAACATAGCATTAAAATTTACCTGTATATATAGTATTTTTATTTATTGCATTTGTATCATTTCAAATAATTGATCATTGTAATCAATCAAATTTAAACACTATTTGAAAAGTTATTATTTTGCTCTTTTCCAGGTGTGAGTTTTGGAGATGAAATCACACCAGAAAGCACTGAGGAATCTGCTGCAGTGGGTTCAAATGTTACTTTATCCTGCAGTTATTCCTCTGCACAATCACTTCAATGGTACCGTCAGTCTCCCGGATCAGCTCCTCAATTTCTTGTGCTTATAATAGAGGGTGTGAAAGAGACTGAGACATCTGATGTAGATCCCCGGTTCTCCACTAAACTCAGAAAAAAAACACAATCCACAAAAGAAATCAAACGTGTGGATCTGATGATCTCCTCTGCTGCAGTATCAGACTCTGCTCTGTACTACTGTGCTCTGAGGCCCACAGTGACAGGAAACACAAGAACACTGTACAAAAACCTGACACAAATGATGGTGTACAACCAATTTGTTTCCATAAATCTACTTGTTATATACTGCACATAAATTTTGAGGGTATTTATTTTTTATTTAATATTATTTATTCAAAGTGTACTCTAGGATGTAAATCACTTAAAAAGTCAAATTATTGACATTTTTTAGCCAAAGTCACTACATTCAATAATGAAAACCATGTGGATATGATAATCTCCTCTGCTGCTCTGAACGCAATAAAGCTAACATAAAATTAAATAAAATAAAATATGCAAAGAAAGAAAAAAAATAGTATTTTCTTTTTTTCCCTACTTTAAAAATTAAGTTTTATTGGTGATGCTTTTGGGTAAACATACGATTGCGACATTTACCATATATTCATATTTTCAGGCCTCATTTCAGAATCATTAGCTCCTCCTTTTCTATTTAATAATTAACAGATATCTCTTTTACACATCTGTTGCTCTACTTCTTTAATTGTATATAAAATAAGAACAAACAAACAAGTCTGGTTGTGGTTCTATCAATAGTGACTATTTGTCTTGGTGAGATTATTTGGCACTCTTAAATATTTAGTTTCGTTTGTATATTATATATATATATTTTTTTTTTTGCTAAACTGCCAAACAGGATCATCAACAGAGAGCAGGAAGTTCCTGAGAGACTGTATGACTCAGATCCTGAGTAACTGCAGAAACTCAGTGCATCACAATCATCACAACCAACAGAACAGAAGAGCATCAACAGAACCGATCTGACTTAGAAAACATGGACAGACAGTTGGTACTGATTGTAATCATGACTTCAGGTAAAATACTCGTTGATGCCAATGCTAATTAAAATAGTGTTATGTTAATGAATTCAACCCACATGTGTTTTAAAATGTAAGCGAAATGTTTATGTTTGCAGGTGTGATGGCTACAGACCAGATTGGGCCAAATAAGGGTGCAAATGTCATCAGTACAGAAGGAAAGTCTGTGACACTGAGCTGCTTGAATGATACAAGCAGTAGCTCTGTTAAACTTTACTGGTACAGACAGTATCCTAACAAAGAACCTCAGCATTTAATGTGGAAAGATGCTTGTTCATGGACTGGTACTGGGAGCCCAGCTGAACCTCGCTTTCATTTGACTACATCAGAAACTTCCACTGAACTCACTATTACTGGTGTAACTTTGTCAGATTCAACTCTATTATTGTGCTCTAAGAGTGGCAGCCCAGTGATACAAAATCTATGTGAAGCCGTACAAAAACTCAAATTCATTTTTCTCTAAAATTTAAGCTATTTTATTTATTGTTATTAATTATGTAATTATTAAAGTTTTTTTTGTATGTATACTGTCACAACCATTATGATACATCTCTTATGATACCATAATGATACTGTAAATACTATAGGACCTTATTATAAACTAATGAATAAATATTGTAATTTTGTGGTAAAATCACAGAAAGGTACATCCTCTTACAGCATTTTCACACTCAGTGTATTTGTAATGTAATGTAGTTGGAATGAACTACTTCTAAACTTGAATCAGTCACATTTACCTCAAAGTATCACAACAATCAAAAACACCTGAAGATCAGTTCTTCAGTGAACATTAAACTAACACATAAGCTTATGCATTTAGGGCCTGATTATAGGATTCAACATTTTAAATCTGGAACAATTTACACTTTGAAATATTTAAAACAATAAAAAATTATGACACTAAATAAATAAAACATTTAAGATTCAAAAAATATTTTTCAGGTCACTAATGATATTTGTGAGATGGACTGTGGTAACTTTTATCATAATACAAAATGTATAATATCACTGTTAATATTGGTTCATTAATCATTCATGTTTTGTATTTATCTTCAAAATCACCTCCTTAATAAATAATCTATACTTTTCTGCAGTTGCAAAGGCTTTCCTTTAACCAATGGTGAGGCAAAAACATGAGAAGCTGCATCATCAAACAGAAAGCAGGAAGTTCCAGAGTGTTTGAGTGTGAAACTGCAGAGACTCACAGATCTACAGCTCAGAGCACAGAGAACATTAACACACACCTGATCTGACCTAGTCAACATGGAAAAACACCTGCTGCTGATTTTAATTATGATCTCAGGTACAGTTGACTCTTTATATTTTTATTACAGTGGTATTAATGAGATATTTTGAGATGATATTATTATTATTATTATTATATTATTATTATTATTATTATTATTATATTATTTTATTATTATATTATTAGTATTTTTGTTTTGTTTATTTTAGGTGTGATGACTGCAGACCAGATTTGGCCAAACAAAGATGCTGTTGTCATAAAGGAAGATGAGAATGTGGCCCTCAGCTGCTCATATACAAGCAGTGGTTATGCATATTTGTATTGGTACAGACAGTATCCTAATAAAGAGCTTCAATATTTAGTATATTCTTCACAACGAACTAGTGGAAGGTTTCGTCTAGTGACTAGATCACAAACATCCACTGACTCACTATTACTGGTGTAACTCTGTCAGATTCAGCTCTCTATTATTGTGCTCTAAGAGTAGCAGCCCAGTGATACAAAGTCTATGTGAAGCCGTACAAAAACTCAAATTCATTTTTCACTTTGATGGCAACTCACATCAAACCCACAATCTATAATTCACACAATATTATTAAACTAGTGGAAACACCTGTTTATGGTTACTGAAAGTGTAACGAAAAGGAAACAAAATACAGCAGAACAATTCCTTACTTCCTTGACAGTACATCACAGTACAGTACATCACACTTCTCTTAAAGAAAGGTTTCCAGTGAGAAGTAAAATTTCCAGTACAATCCTGATTTCCAATTTTAACCCCTTATGGCATTCTGACATTGATCTGACATTACTGTAGTAGTACAGTTTGTGAATTATGTCAGAATATGTTAAAGCTGAATTTAATTTAAATTATCACACACGGCTGTTTTCTTGTTGGTCAGGCAAAACATTCCAAGGTGTGTTATTCCCCAATAACAATTTTAGTCATTAGCAATGCTGAATAATAAACTGCTCATCTGGGTACTTTTTAATGTCTTTCATATCAGAAAGCTGCACTTTTTGGTTTCATTCAAATGCAACTCCTCATCTTATTCCTCAGCTTTTGACTGTATTTACTGTAAATGAAACCGGAGGATTTTCCGTATTAATAGCAGCAGCGGTAATATTGTTGAAGTGTTGCCAGAACAAATGTTTTGTACACAGTGAAAGTTTTTTTGTAATTATAACCAGATAGACAGGTACGATTTTAAAATGCTTTCCACTCAAAAAACATTTCATTAACTTTACAACATAAATATAACTAAAAACTATAAATTTACAATAACCCTAAAAAGTCCGTCTTATCTGAACTTTGTCTAGGCTTTAACAAACAGCTTTGTTACAAAACAGCTTTGCTTTTGAAGATTAGCTAATTAAATATAAAATTTTCAACTCAAATTAATATTTCATGTACTTATTTGGCAAGTAGCTGTGTAATAACCCCACTTTTCACTGGGGTGCTGATCACCTTGGGGTTTATTCTGTGATAACAACCATCTGGATGTACATTATCCCTTATTTGTTCAGCTCAGCAAAATCTACTAACTCACCACAAGGAGGCATATATCAAATATATATATATAAGGCTGAACCTTATGAAGAATCTGAAACTACAAAGAGAAACAGTATACAGACTATACAGTAAGAAGAAAACACTTCCGGAAATTTCTGTTAAAATATTCTCCTTTTTTAACTTAGAGCAACAACGGCAAAGTGGGTGATTATTACTTTTCTCTTCACTGCTCATGAGTTTGGTAAGAACATTATTTCATTATTTATACTTTATCTTTTTGTGAGATACTCAGTACATGAATAACGGGTAAATCTATTTTCCAGTGTGCTGGGGACAAGACAAAGTTGAACATGCTTCAAGAAAAATGACTGCAGATGAAGCAGCTCAAGTTACTCTGCTGTGCAATTACTCCACCAGTTTTACTACTGCTTATCTCTTCTGGTACAAACAACTACCAAACAGATCACCAACATTCATTCTGAGTGAATTTACAGTTGGTAAAGGAACTACTGAGGATGCATTTAAAGAGAGATTTTCTGCAACACTGGACTCCACATCAAGAACAGTTCCACTGATGATCAAGAACCTACATGTGTCTGATTCTGCTGTGTACTACTGTGCTCTGCAGCCCACAGTGACTGAAACACTCAACACTCATACAAAAGCTCAGAGAGACACAATGCAGAGGATAAAATAACTAAACACTCTTCTGTGCACAGATCTGCACAGAGCCCAATTTCAGTAAAGAAAATATGAATTATTCTGAAGATTTTTTTTTTTTTTTTTTTTTTTTTACAATAAATGCTATTTATATTTCCCACTGATACATTACTGATAGTAAGTAAATAATAACTTTCAAAAGCATTAATCAATTTGGATTACCCTAAAATTATACTATAACCCACTGACCACCTGACTCGATTGTGTTACATTATGTTAATCCTGATACACAATTATAAAGGATGTTTTAATCATATTCATGTCACTTTTACTGTTGCTGTCAGTTTTACAGCTGTGCCAACTGAATAACTGATTTAGTACCACCAAAAATAAATCGCATACCTAAATTAATTCTGTGTTTCTAATATGCACTTCTAATTAGAGAATATAAACAGAGAACTTTTACAAGCATGAGGAATTATTCCAGAACATATTCTGTATATTGAGATCTGAGGATTTATATCATACGACAGAGTTAGTAAGGAACCACAAGAGGGTACAATAGGACATGAATACTAATTAAATTACACAGTGGTGTATGAAACAGATCTGATGTGATCTTCTCTCTCAAAGAGCTCTCTGGAAGAGGTGGGGTTTAAAGCACTGATACCTGATGTGACTTCTGTTAGAGAGAGCATAAGAAACACACACAATGAATCTCCATTCTGCCATTCTGCTTTCTGCCTTTGCATGTAAGTATTGAAGTGTTTAGTGATTTGGATCTAAATTATGTAAAAAGTGTATTCCTTTATATTGTATATTCCAATACACAGTTCATAAAAGATTTGATCTACATTTGCAGATGCAACGTATGGAAATGAAATTAAACCTACCAAAACAGAGGAGTTTGCTGAAGAGGATTCAAGTGTTCAATTATCCTGCAGTTATTCATCTGCATACTATATTCACTGGTACCGTCAGTATCCCGGATCAGCTCCTCAGTTCATTGTGCTCATCTCAGACAGTCCAAAAGAAGATCAGACGTCTAATGTAGATTCTAGATTCACGGCTAAAGTCACTAAAGACAATAAAGAAAGCCATGTGTATCTGGAGATCTCCTCTGCATCTATATCAGACTCTGCTCTGTACTACTGCGCTCTGCAGCCCACAGTGACAGGAAACACAAGAACACTGTACAAAAACCTGACATAACTAAAACTCTACCTTGTAGCAATTAGACTGGAGCACATCACAATCAAGAGAATCACATTCCCAAAATATCAGCTCAGACACTGAGAACAAAATCTGATAAAATGCATTCAAATATCCATGTTTAAAATAAGTCATAATAACTTTGTAAAATGGTACATTTAGAAAGAAAAGAAAAGAAAAGAAAAGAAAAGAAAAGAAAAGAAAAGAAAAGAAAAGAAACTAAAAGTAAAGAAAAGAAAAGAAACCACATGATGGCAATATGTACCATATATTCATATTATCTCATTTCGGGATCACTAGCTCCTCCTTGCTTTAAATAACAGTTCTCTGATTCACATATGTTTTTCTCTACCTCTTTCATTAATGTACTGTCTGTACAACAGAAAATTTGGCATTTTAAAAATTATAAATTATTTATATAAAATGGGACAAATAATTACACAATAATGTAATCCTAATTTAAGCAAATTAATAAAAAATTATGAAAAAAAGTTAATCCCATCCAGGTAACAGCTGCAGAACTGTAAAAAAAAGACTATTAATAAATAATTATAAATAATAATGGTGTGTTGCAAGTTTACATAACCTACTTGAGCATGTTTTCTCATGGATTATTGTTGAGCTATGAGGTCGTCACTGATTATTTGTGTCCTTGGTGTTTTTTGTTTGTTTGTATTTTATTATTATTATTATCATTATTATTATTATTATTATTATTATTATTATTATTATTATTATCAAAATAAATTAAGCATACTAATACTGCTTATTACACCATAAACCTCTGAAAAAAAAAACACATTTTATGGCCCCTTTAAATTAATGTGACTTTCAAAGTATATTAAGCATACTAATACTGCTTATTACACCATAACATAAGTAGCCTATAATTAATGTTTCATGGATTATTATGTGTAACACATTGAGCCGGTATAATGTGCCACACGATGGCAGTGTTCTCAGAGATTCACTATAACTGCAGCATTGAACATCAGAATTGAATTTATAGAACTGAACTTGGGTATAATGTAACTCAGAGAGGAGGGACTCAGTGTTCACAGATCTGACATGATCTAATCGTGTCTCACAGAGACATTCATTCTGTCTCAGAGTGAACACTTGTACAATGGATCTTCATTCAGTTATTCTGTTTTGTGCTTCAGCAGGTACTAACTTGGTTATTTTTTTTTTCTGTTTCATTTAAAACATTTCATCAAGAAGAAATGTTTTCTTTTCAGCTGCGGTCTTTGGAAATGCCATCAAACCAAACAACACCAATGTTGTTTATGAAGAGGGTTCAAATGTTACATTATTCTGTATTCATTCACCTGCAGCTAACGATTATATCCACTGGTACCGTCAGTATGAAAGATCAAAACCTGAATTTTTTGTACTCACGCATGGTAGTGCAAAAGAAGCTGAGGTGTCTGATGTAGATCCAAGATTCTCTGTTAAAGTTGAAAAAAGGGATAAAATCCATGTGGATCTGAAGATCACCACTGCTGCTGTATCAGACTCTGCTCTGTACTACTGTGCTCTGAGGCCCACATTGACAGGAAACACAAGAACACTGTACAAAAAGCCTGATACACAGCACTGCATCTACATCACACATATCCAACTTCCATATCTGCTATAGTTAACATAATGAAACACTCTTCTAATCAGCAAAAAGTAGCATTATATACATGGATTGTCATTCACAACATTAAAATTCATAACAGAAAAGGAGACTTACAAAGATTCACTTAAAAGATGTTTCACTTAAAAGAAGAATAGATCAAACTCATAAAATCATGAAAATGAACTTCAGATGCATTTATTCAATCACTTTATTCTTACATTATTCAATTATTACTAAAATAAGTGAATAAATAGCTTTAAATTATACAGAAACATAATATAAATATAGTGGTGATCAAGCATTTGTTCAAAAACACTATTTATACCAATCTTACCTTTATAAAGAATTGTTCAGGGCTTGCAGAATAACATCATGTTTAATAATTTCAAACTTCTTCCACAAGGGGTCAGCATTACTCTCTCCATTTATGAGTAATGAGTATACAATTTGACATGATACAAACATTTAAAGAGCAACTCTATGAGATGAGCCCAAAGTTTTTGAAAGAGTTGAGTGAATTTTCTGTTCTTTTACCTCATAGATCAACTATGTTTAGATGGGCTTTGATTTCTCTGTGCTTCATAGTACTTTATGACGGTAAGCACATTAGTTTCTGCATACTTAAACAGAAAAAAGGTTTACTTAAATATGTTACTAAATGTTTACACTTACCTTCCTAATAATTTATGCTAATGACTTACTTTTTCTGTCTATTTTTCCAGTGTCTTCGGGACAGGACAGAGTTGAACAGTCTTCAGAAGAAATGACTGCGAGTGAAAAAGATCAAGTTATTGTAGGGTGTAATTATTTTACCACTGATACAAACATAAACCTTTTCTGGTACCAACAGCTACCAAACAAATCCCCAACATTAATTCTAAATAAATTACCTTTTGGTGAGGGAACTACTGAGCCTGATTTTAAGAAGAGATTTTCTGCAACACTGAATTCAACAACAAAAACAGTTCCACTGATGATCAAGGATGTGCATGTGTCTGACTCTGCTGTGTACTACTGTGCTCTGAGGCCCACAGTAACAGGAAGCACAACAACACTGTACACAAACCTGCCACAGATGAAGGTGTACAACCAATTTCTTTCCATAAATCTACTTGTAATATACATAGATTATGAGTGTATTTATTTTTTATTTAATATTATTTATTCAAAGTGTACTCTAGTCACAACTGGTCTTGGTGAGATTATTTGCCACTCTTAAATATTTAGTTTTGTTTGTATATTATATTGTTGTTGTTGTTGTTTTTGCTAAACAGGATCATCAACAGAGAGCAAGAAGTTTCTAAGAGACTGTATGACTCAGATCCTAAGTAATTATAGAAACAATAATCACAACCCACAACACAGGATCAACAGAACTGATCTGACTTAGTAAACATGGACAGACAGTTAGTACTGATTGTAATCATGACTTCAGGTAAAATACTCTTTGATGCCAATGCTAATGAAAATAGTGTAATGTGACTGAATTTAACCCACATGTATACAAAAATAAAACAAAAGCATATACACCTATACATTACTCACAATGTATGAGGCGCCGCGTAGGATTTAAATCAAACTTCGCTTAAGAATACATGTATAAAACACGTGCATATACACCTATACATTACTCACATATACATGCATACTACGGGACGTTCACAAATACATATATGAAATACACATGCACACTAATATGAAATCGATACCAAATACATATAATGTTAACAATGAATGCATACACACTTGTGAATAACTTGCGTATACATATAAACTTAACGCGTGCATACACCAAAAGACACTCGCATATATGTATAAGCTCGATCCATGCATATACACCTATACACACTCGCGCATACATATAAACTCGCTGCATACCAACACAACTGCACATACTCGCATATACATATAAACTTGATCCGTGCATATACACCTATTAAAAACACTCGCACATAAATGTAAAACTCGATGCGCGCATACACATCCATAAAACACTCGCGCATACATAAAAAAATAACATTTACTAACGTATACAGTTCAGATAAGAAAGACACATGCTTTATTTTTGTACATATATATATGCAAGTGATTTCGTATGTAGATGTGCGTGAACTTTTCAGTTTAAACGGAAGGCATTTCAGTGTAAACGGAAGGCATTTCAGTGTAAAAGGAAGTCGTTTAAGGCAGAAACGGAAGTAACCTGTCTATATACCGCATTTGCAATCATGGATAGGGATCGTTCTACAACTGAAGCAATTAGCATTTTGCGAAAATGTTCTTTCTTCGCCCGCTATTATAATAACACGCAAACGATGCCAACATCATCCGCCGGTTGACGTTCACGGACCATAATATCACACTCGACAGCAGTTAATTGGCAGTCTCGATCTAGAAAAGGTGAGAATTTAACTTCTATGCAATCTTCATGAAATGAATCCAAACGCTATGCAAATTACACACACACACACGAGAGAGTAAAAATGTCCTGCCTCTATAGTTAAAAATGTAAAATGTGTTCCAAAACTAAGTCCCAGTTTCAATAGTGAGTTTACCCATTTTCAGAATTAAGGATGTCAAGAAATTTTAAATGTGATTAATTAAAGTTTGCTTTTTGTTAAGCTGTATTTGCTTTTACAGGCCAAGGACACAATACCATCGGACTTTAATAAGGATGTTATACTGTTGACCTCCCCTGACGATAATGTAGTAGTAAAGCAAAAGAAAAAACAGCACTTGCATGAGATTGGACACATATTAAATGCGTTTGAATTTGACAAAACATGGGATAGAAATCACATGATTTACCACATGATTTAAGGTAAACAATATATATTTTTAAGATGTTATAGTTATTGTAAATGTTTTACTGTGTGATGTATTATTTAAGGGTTTATTAGGGGTTTATTTATGAAGGGTATTACAGTAAACTTTTGAATGGGGTCATTTTTATAAATTCAGTTATTATTTTGTCTTGTAGAGTATATGTAAACATCTCATGTGAAATAGCTTATTCTGGACAGAACTAAATAAAAAAAAAAAAATAATAATAAATAATACATCACGCAGTAAAACATTTACAATAACTAACATCTTTAAAAAAAAAAAAAAACATTTACCTTAAATCATGTGGCACTTTTTCTTTGATTTTTCTTAAAACCGTTCTATCCCATGCTTTGTCAAATTCAAACGCATTTAATATGTGTCCAATCTCATGCAAGTGCTGTTTTTTCTTTTGCTTTACTACTACATTATCGTCAGGAGAGGTCAACAGTATAACATCCTTATTAAAAAGTCCGATGGTATTGTGTCCTTAGCCTGTAAAAACAAACACAGTTTAACAAAAAGCAAACCTTTAACCACATTTAAATTGCTTGACATCCTTAATTCTGAAAAATGGCAAAGCTCACTATTAAAACTGGGACCTTAGTTGGGAACACATTTTATAGTTTTTAACTATAGAGACAGGACATTTTTATTCTCTCTTTCTGTGTGTGTGTAATTTGCATAGCGTTTGCAGCTATTTCACGAAGATTGCATAGAAAGTTAAATTCTCACCGGTTTCTAGATCGAGAACTGCCAATTAACTTACTGCTGGCAAGTGTGATATGGTCCGTGAACTTTGACGGCGGATAATGTTGAAATCGTTTGCGTGTTATTGATGCTTTTGTATACCAGGGGTAGAAGGCCGAAACAAAGTGCGCGATTCAGATTGTGTTTCTGACTGCAGTTGCGCAGGCAACACATTCGATTCAACTGAATTGGTAATTGATCTTTAATAGTGGGCGAAGAAAGAACATTTCGCAAAAATGCTAATTGCTTCAGTTGTACCACGATGCCTGTCCATGATTGAAAATGCGGTATATAGACCATATAGACAGGTTACTTCCGTTCACGCTTCAACGACTGCCAATTAACTTACTGCTGGCAAGTGTGATATGGTCCGTGAACTTTGCCGGCGGATAATGTTGACATCGTTTGCGTGTTATTGATGCTTTTGTATACCAGGGGTAGAAGGCCGAAACAAAGTGCGCGATTCAGATTGTGTTTCTGACTGCAGTTGCGCAGGCAACACATTCGATTCAACTGAATTGGTAATTGATCTTATAAAGTGGGCGAAGAAAGAACATTTCGCAAAATGCTAATTGCTTTCAGTTGTACCACGTGCCTGTCCATGATTGAAAATGCGGGATATAGACCATATAGACAGGTTTACTTCTTCCGTTCACCGCTTCACGACTTCCTTTTAAACTGAAATGCCTTCCGTTTTACACTGAAATGCCTTCCTTTTACACTGAAATGCCTTCTGTTTACACTGAAATGCCTTCCGTTTACACTGAAAAGTTCACGCACATCTACATACGAAATCACTTGCATATATATATGAACACAAATAAAGCATGTGTCTTTCTTATCTGAACTGTATACGTTAGTAAATGTTATTTTTTATGTATGCGCGAGTGTTTTATGGATGTGTATGCGCGCATCGAGTTTTACATTTATGTGCGAGTGTTTAATAGGTGTATATGCACGGATCAAGTTTATATGTATATGCGGAGTATGTGCAGTTGTGTTTTGTATGCAGCGAGTTTATATGTATGCGCAAGTGTGTGTAGGTGTATATGCATGGTTCGAGCTTATACATATATGCGAGTGTCTTTTGGTGTATGCACGCGTCAAGTTTAAATGTATACGCAAGTTATTCACAAGTGTGTATGCATTCATTGTTAACATTACATGTATTGGTATCGATTTCATATTAGTGTGCATGTGTATTTCATATATGTATTTGTGAACGTCCCGTAGTATGCATGTATATGTGAGTAATGTATAGGTGTATATGCACGTGTTTTATACATGTATTCATAAGCGAAGTTTGATTTAAATCCTACGCGGCGTCTCATAGTGATGGCTGCAGTCACAACCATTATGATACATCTCTTATGATACCATAATGAAGCCAAAATACTGTAAATACTATAGGACATTACTATTATAAACTAATGAATAGATATTGTAATTTTTGGCTTAATGGTTTGAATTAGAATGATCTAATGATCAACGTACTTCAATTAATTCATTCATTTAAAGCACTGTTAACTTTTTTGGCCAACAGAAATCTGATGAAACAAATCAAAGTAGATGAAGATGCAAATACACAGAAGAATCTAATCATGTCCTATGGTAAGCACATGATTCAAAACTCCTAATTATGTGGTAAAATCACAGAAAGGTACAACATCTTATAGCAATTTTCACACTCAATGTAGTTGACATGAACTACTAGCACGCGGCGAGGACCTGATTATAGGATTCAAAATCTATTTTAAATCTGGAACAAACTTACACTTTGAAATATTTAAAATAAGAACATTTATGACACTAAGTAAATAAAACATTTAAGATTCAGAAATATTGTTCAGGTCACTAATCATATTTGTGATGTTGACTGTGGTGGTAACTATTATCATAATACAAAATGTATAATATCACTGTTAATATTATTGGTTCATTAATAGTTTATGTTTTGTATCTATCTTCAAAATCATCTGCTTAATAAATAATCTATACTTTTCTGCAGTTGCAAAGGCTTTCCTTTAACCAATGGCGGGGCAAAAACATAAGAAGCTGCATCATCAAACAGAAAGCAGGAAGTTCCAGTGTGTTTGAGTGTGAAACTGCAGAGACTCACAGAACTACAGCTCAGAGCACAGAGAACATTAACACACACCTGATCTGACCTAGTCAACATGGAAAAACACCTGCTGCTGATTTTAATTATGATTTCAGGTATAATTGACTATTTTTGTTTTTATTACAGTGGTATTAATTAGATAGTTTGAGATTTTAAAATTATTATTTATTTATTTATTTTTGTTTGTTTGTTTATTTTAGGTGTGATGACTGCAGACCAGATTTGGCCAAACAAAGATGCTGTTGTCATAAAGGAAGATGAGAATGTGGCCCTCAGCTGCTCATATACAGGCAGTGGTTATGCATATTGGTACAGACAATATCCTAATAAAGAGCTTCAATATTTAATATATTTTGGACAAGCAACTAGTGGAAGGTTTCGTATGACTAGATCACAAACATCCACTGAACTCACTATTACTGGTGTAACTCTGTCAGATTCAGCTCTCTATTATTGTGCTCTAAGAGTTGGAGCCCAGTGATACAAAGTCTATGTGAAGCCGTACAAAAACTCAAATTCATTTTTCACTTTGATGGCAAGTCACATCAAACCCACAATCTATAATTCACACAATATTATTAAACTAGTGGAAACACCTGTTTATGGTTACTGAAAGTGTAACGAAAAAGGAAACAAAATACAGCAGAACAATTCCTTACTTTTTGACAGTACATAACAATACAGAACATCACACTTCTCTTAAAGAGAGGTTTCCACTGAGAAGTCAAATTCTTCATACAATGCAAACTAAAACTGTCCGGTAAGTCCTGACCCCCAGTTTTTAATTCGTATGTATTCTGACATTTATCTGACATTAGTTACAGTTTGTGAATTGTGTCGGAATACGTTACAACTGAATTTAATTGAAATTATCACACGGCTGTTTTTTTGTTGGTCAGGCACAACATTCCAAGGTGTGTTATTCCCCAATAACAATTTTAGTCATTAGCAATGCTGAATAACACACTGCTCATCTTCTTACTACCATGCATTTCATACAAATAAAAAAGCACCACTTTTTGTTCCCCCAAAAACATAACATCATCTTCCTCATCATCTTACTACATTAACTACAAAAAAAACAAGCCGAATAATAAGTGTTGCCAGAACAAATGTTTTGTACACTGTGATGGATTTTTGTAATTATAAACAGGTAAGATTTTAAAATGCTTTCTTCTCATATAACATTTTATGTACTTGTCTTTATTTGTATGATGGAAAGCTGTGTAATAATTATAACTGTACATTATGCCTTAAATGTCCATCTTATCTGAACTTCGTCTTGCCTCAAAGCTGTTTGTTAGGAACTGTTTGTCTTAGCAGAAGATTAGCTTTTAAAAAACTACTAAAATATTTAAACTCAAATTAATATTTCATGTACTTATTTGGCAAGTAGCTGTGTAATAACCCCACTTTTCACTGGGGAGCTGATCACCTTGTTGGGGTTTATTCTGTAAAAACAACCATCTGGATGTACATTATCCCTTACTTGTTCAGCTCAGCAAAATCTACTAACTCACCACAAGGAGGCATATATCAAATATATGATATAAGAGAATCACATTCCCAAAATATTAACTCGGACACTGAAAACAAAATCTAATAAAATGCATTAAAAATATCCATGTGTAAAATAAATGATAATTTAGAAATATATATAATGGCATATGTGCCATATATTTATATCATCTCATTTCAGGATCACTAGCTCCTCCTTGTTTTAAATAACAGTTCTCTCATTCACATATGTGTTTCTCTACCTCTTTCATTAATGTACTGTCTATACAACAGAAAATTTGTCATTTTAAAAAGTTTTAAAAATGCTAAGTTATTAGATAAAATGGGACAAATATTACACAATAATTACACAATAATGTAGTCCTAATTTAAGTAATGTAAAAAAATTATATTAAAAAAAAGTTCATCCCATCCAGGTAACAGCTGCAGAACAGTTAAAAAAAAATAAATAAAAATAAATAAATAAATAAATAAATAAAAGACTGATAATAAATAATTATAACTAATCAAATTTAAAATAACAATATTAATGTGGTCTGTTGCAAGTTTACATAACCTACTTGAGTATGTTTTCTCATGGTTTATTGTTGAGCTATGAGGTCCTCACTGATTATTTGTGTCCTTGGTAACACATTTTATGTCCCCTTTAAATTTTTTTGGATGAAACAACCATACTATGATTATAAGGGCACCTCTGGAAACACATTTTATGGCCCCTTTAAATTAATGTGACTTTCAAAGTATATTAAGCATACTAATACTGCTTATTACACCATAACAGAAGTAGCCTATAGTTAATGTTTCATGGATTATTATGTGTAACACATTGAGCCGGTATAATGTGCCACAAGATGGCAGTGTTCTCAGAGATTCACTATAACTGCAGCATTGAACATCAGAATTTAATTTATAGAACTAAACTTGGGTATTAAGTAACTCAGAGAGGAGGGACTCAGTGTTCACAGATCTGACATGATCTAATCGTGTCTCACAGAGACATTCATTCTGTCTCTTCTCAGAGTGAACACTTGTACAATGGATCTTCATTCAGTTATTCTGTTTTGTGCCTCAGCAGGTAGTAATTTGGTCAATTATTATTTTTTCTGTTTCATTTAAAGCATTTCATTAAGATTCTTTTTTTCTTTTTCAGCTGCGGTCTTTGGAAATGTCATCAAACCAAACAACACCGATGTTGTTTATAAGGAGGGTTCAAGTGTTACATTATTCTGTAGTCATTCACCTGCAGCTAACGATTATATCCACTGGTACCGTCAGTATGAAAGATCAAAACCTGAATTTCTTGTACTCATCTACAGTAGTGCAAAAGAAGCTGAGGTGTCTGATGTAGATCCAAGATTCTTTGTTAATGTTGAAAAAAGGGAGAAAATCCATGTGGATCTGAAGATCACCACTGCTGCTGTATCAGACTCTGCTCTGTACTATTGTGCTCTGCAGCCCACAGTGACAGGAAACACAAGAACACTGTACAAAAACCTGATACACACCACTGCATCTACATAACACATATCCAACCTTCATATCTGCTATAGTTTACATAAGGAAACACTCTTCTAATCAGCAAAAAGTAGTTTTATATACATGGATTGTCATTCATAACATCAAAAGTCATAACAGAAAAGGAGACATACAAACATTCACTTAAAAGATGTTTCACTTAAAAGAAGAAGAGATCCAACTCATAAAATCATAAAAATCAACTTTAGATGCATTTATTCAATTACTTCATTCTTACATTATTCAGTTAATACTAAAATAATTGAGTAAATAGCTTTAAATTATACAGAAACATAATATAAATATAGTGGTGATCAAGCATTTGTTCAAAAACACTATTTATACCAATCTTACCTTTAAAAATAATTTTTCGGGGTTTGCAGAATAACATCATGTTTAATAATTTCAAACTTCATTCACAAGGGGTGCGAGTGAAAGAGATCAAATTATTGTATGGCGTAATTATTTTACCACTGATACAAATATAAACCTTTTCTGGTACAAACAGCTACCAAACAGATCACCAACATACATTCTAAATAAATTAACTTTTGGTGAGGGAACTACTGAGCCTGATTTTAAGAAGAGATTTTCTGCAACACTGAATTCAACATCAAAAACAGTTCCACTGATGATCAAGAATCTGTGTGTTTGACTCTGCTGTGTATTACTGTGCGCTGAGGCCCACAGTCACAGGAAACACAACAACCTTGTACAAAAACCCTGCAAATAAATATTACTGAAATGTTTGGCCATACATAATCCATAGGGCTTATAAATGTATCCTGGTAGACAGTGTGAAAAAAAGTGTTTTAACCATGCAAATCCACATGACTTCTCTCTGCCAATAAAATAACATATCATTAAATATATATATATATATATATATATATATATATATATATATATATATATATATATATATATATATATATATGAAGAGTTTGGTTCCAAAACGCAATAAGTCCATTTTGATTAATTTGAGTAAAAATGCGTTTTCTTTACCAAAAACGTGGCAAGATGAAAACCACTATTTTCTGTTTTAAACTTTCACATAGCATCTTTAAGTTATAATAACATAAAAAAATTCAAATCCAGGATTTGATTTTCAAAGATTTCTTATAAAAATTTATTATTTTTTTTCCCCAAAATGCAATAAATCCATGATACTTTTTTTCTCAAAATCCAATAAATCCATTGAATCAATATGAAAGTTATGTTTCATATTGAAACTGATGAAAATACACAACATAGTAAGTTGATCCACATATGACAAGCTCTGAACTTGGTCAATACTAATCTTATATACAGGCACTGGACTAAAAATACATTCATCAGTCATCGCTTCCAAAATAATTCAACAGGTCCTCTTGTTAATGCTACAAATTAATTACAGCAATAAAATAAAATTTCATCATGAACAAGAACATGAACAAACAATATCAAATTAGACCCAATGAAATTACATTTCCCATACATTCAACTTCCAAAAGTGCATTCATCTTTGCCATGTTACATTCATTTAGTTGAATAGTGCTATGTGCTGTATTAACAAAAACATAAATGGCATTAATAAAAACACTTACACTGAGAAGCTATGCATATGTGTTCATAATCGAATGCAATTCATCTAATGAACACAATATTGCGTATCTTGTCAGTGATCTATGGCTCTGTGTATTAAGTAGGCCCTAAGGAATAATGATGACGGCTATTGAATTATTAGAAAATAATGCACACCCCGAGGTGTTACAAATAATATAATATTATTATTTCATTAATATATCATGTTTTTGTATCTACAGTATCTTCAAAATCATCTGCTTAATAAATAATCTACACTTTTCTGCAGTTGCAAAGGCTTCCTTTAACCAATGGTGGGGCAAAAACATGAGAAGCAGCAGATGATATCATCACACAGAAAGCAGGAAGTTCCAGTGTGTTTGAGTGTGAAACTGCAGAGACTCACAGTAACACAGATCTACAGCTCAGAGCAGAGACAACATTAACACCCACCTGATCTGACCTAGTCAACATGGAAAAACACCTGTTTTTGATTTTAATTATGATTTCAGGTATAGTTGACTCTTATTTTTGTTACAGTGGTATTAATGAGATAATTTGAAGATTTTATTATTATTATTTTGTTTGTTTGTTTGTTTATTTTAGGTGTGATGACTGCAGACCAGATTTTGGCCAAACATAGATGCTTTTGTCATAAAGGAAGATGAGAATGTGGCCCTCAGATGCTCGTATACAAGCAGTGGTTCTGTGTATTTGTATTGGTACAGGACAATATCCTAATAAAGAGCTTCAATATTTAGTATATTCTTCACAATCAAGTAGTGGAAGGTTTCGTATGACTGAATCAACAAATGGCCACTGAACTCACTATTACTGGTGTAACTCTGTCAGATTCAGCTCTCTATTATTGTGCTCTAAGAGTAGTAGCCCAGTGATACAAAGTCTATGTGAAGCCGTACAAAAACTCAAATTACTTTTTCACTTTGATGGCAAGTCACATCAAACCCACAATCTATAATTCACACAATATTATTAAACTTGTGGAAACACCTGTGTGTGGTTAATGAAAGGGTAACGAAAAGGAAACAAAATGTAGCAGAATAATTCCCTACTTCCTTACAGTACATCACACTTCTCTTAAAGAAAGTTTTCCAGTGATAAGTCAAATTCTTCATACAGTGCAAACTAAATATGTCCAGTATTTCCTGATTCCCAATTTTTTATATTCTATGTATTCTGACATTGATCTGACATTTCAGTTTTGCGAATTATGTCAGAATATATTTCAACTGAATTTAATTTAATTTGAACTTACATGGCAGGGTTCTTGTTGGTCAGGTACAACATTTCAAGGTGTGTGTAACAATAAGGGTCGTGCAGGCAAGGTCGGATCCAATTGCAGTTTTATATTCAAACAGAGCATAGTCAGACAGGCAAAGGTTGTACACCAGCAAATAGTGTCCAGAGGGCAAGGTAAGAGAATAATCCAACACAGACAACAGATAAAGGCAAGCAGCAAATGATCAGAGGAGTGATAAACAGGCTAGGGTCAGAACAACAAGACTAGGAAAACAGAACACAAGCACTTGGTATGGCAGCTAGGCTGATCATACTGAGCACCTGTATGTGAGTGAGTGCAACCTTTATAGTGTTTCGCGGTTACTGGAAACAGGTGAGTGTGTAATCCAGAGGGGATCTTGGGAAATGGAGGCCCAGGGTGATAGTCTGAGTGGCGTGTGTGGCAACCTCTGGTGGTGAGCAGGGGACGGATCGTGACAGTGTGTTATTCCCCCATAAACAATTTTAGTCATTAGAAAGAGATGAGAAAGAGTCTGGGTGCAGACCGTGAGCGAGTGGATCTCCACTCTCAAACAGGAAATACGTCACCTCCCACTTAACTTAATCAAGATGGCATTGCCGTGAGTTTTTTCACAACTTTAACTCAGGTAATTTATGTCAGCTTCTCTAAAATGGGCAAACTGATGCTGTCGTAATGTGCAGTGTAAGCAAAAACGCACAGGGTTTGTGTGAAATTAATGCACCAAAGGATTAATAAACACAATGGATTTATACATTTCTGGCGAGCAATGTTGATGTTCTCGCCAATGTTAGCTGATGTTGCCATGACGGCTAGCATAGGTGTAACCTATGTTTTGGTGGCTTGTGTTAAAATAGCGTAGTGAATAATGACTATGTTGTATATATTTTAGGTTGTGATGGTTTTTTTGATTAGCTTTTCATCTTAAACATCTGATACGTTTTTAAACTGATCATTGTTTAATTAATATTGCATGTATTTGTTAGTGCTACTGACAGTTATTTGTAATGTAATGTTTTAATATTGTATGCACCTGCCCGGGGACTGCAGATGGATATTAGCATTTGCTAACTCTGGTACAAAACATTTTTTTTTTTTGTAAGATTAATGTATTTTGTACATTGTCCTGACAAATAAACTAATTAAATAAAAATAATAAATGAATGACACGATCGTTTTGTATGTATATCATCTAGGTGTTTGTTGTATAACTTTAAAAAGTCATATGAGGAGGTTGTATTTCCACATTTAATTTTTCATTTC
This sequence comes from Cyprinus carpio, assembly GCF_018340385.1. NCBI lineage: Eukaryota > Metazoa > Chordata > Actinopteri > Cypriniformes > Cyprinidae > Cyprinus > Cyprinus carpio. Next base: position 20,764,850 of record NC_056598.1, on the reverse strand, counting down.
ACTTCCAGGGATAGGATGAGCATGAAAGATGCAGCACTCTTTACATTGTAAATGTAGGTTGTCCATCCTAAAAGTCAAAGACTTTTTACATGTGACATTGGACACGTCAAGTCTCCATTTGTTTTCTACTTTGTTGTTCTATTATTCTATTGTTTGACTTTTTTGTTTCGACCAAATTTTCCACAGGTGCAAATTACCAAGAAAAGCACAGCAGCGTCTCTACTTCCTCTACAAACTGAAAAGAGCTAGAGCCCCGGCCCCCATCATGTGCACCTTCTACAGAGGCACCATCGAAAGCATTCTGACGAGCTGCATCACTGGTGGTATTTGCGCCTGCAAACTGCTCTCTGCCGGAAGACTCTTCAACGCTACGTGAGAGAAGCTGAGAAGATCGTTAAATGTCTATCTTTCATCCCTCCAGGACATTTACGGAACCCGTCTCACCCCGTAAGAGCCCCTCTGAATCGCAGGTGATTCCCACCCACAGCCGACAAACAGCTTCAGTCCATCAGGCTGTCAGGAACCTGAACTCTCTCCCGACCCATTGCCATATCCCAAAAACCTCCCTCTTCTTGCCCCAGGCATCCACTGAACTCTTAAACCCCTCCTATATTCTGCCCCCACCACATCCCACATCCCCGTGTCCTTCCACTTCCCCGCCCCCGCTAACATACTGTGACCACAATCACAGTCACTTTGTGCAGCATGGGATCTGCGCCACTACCCTGCCCCTCCCGACCTAACGTCAATCATCCGCTTCAGAACTGACCCTTATTTGTTCCCTCCATTCTTGCACGGTTACTCACTAATGGCGCGCAACACCTCCTTTCAGTCAGTGCAAATAAAGAAACTGTTCTCTGAGCTATGGAAGGATTTATCGCGACTAATTTTCACATGGAAGTTGCAAATTTTTAGGTTCAACTGGTTTTCCAATATTTTTAGAAAACATAAATTGTGATACAATCCAAATGCAATTGGAACTCTTGCATTACTGTTGTGTGCATTTTTCGCCTTTCACGAATGCACAGCGAGTGCCAAATTTCAAATGAAAAAGACAGAGTCCAGTGTGCAACTGTCTTTCCCATGTCTTATACAGTTATGAGCCTGCCATAAATTAAAGAGCAACATTCATTACACAGTTTTCTTTTTCACTCTCTCTGCATCATGAATGTCACCTGGCAAAACTCCAATTGGAATCGCCAATTACTTTTGCATTTGAATTTTCCCGACAGTCTCACACGAAAAGTTGTCAATCAGTGTGAGGCGGCGGGGACTCTACTAGGGGGTGTGTTTGTCTGGGAGGTGAGTGTCACTCACAGACGACCGTGCCCGAATCTTTGATCAATGGAGGTATTCGGTTAATGCTCCGCCTAAAGGCAGCTGCCAAATCAGTTTGCTGCCTGTGTCAACGTAACATACAGCCTTCGATTGGCACAATACATAAGTCCTGTCTTTGTACCCAAATGCCATTTGATTTATTTTCACCATAAAAAAGAAGACTTAAGCACCATTGTGTCATAAACCATAAAATTATTTAGTTTTATTATTATTAGTGCTACTAGGTAAAAGTACCACAAGATAGAAAAGTACGAAATATCAACATTACATACAAAGAGGTGGGGTAACATTACATGCAAGGAGGTAACATTACATGCAAAGCACACTTTATACATGTATATAACAATAACTAATACAAAAACGAACAGCTTTACCCAAATAAATTAAAAATAATGAATTGTTTTAAAATTTGTCCGTCACCAACATGGCCGGCCGCGTTGCAAGTGGCACGGTGACAATTCTACAGGACGTATTGCCAGGAACCACATGGCTCTAGTGGACGCGGTGACGTATCTCCCCTCTTGAGTGGAGCTCCAATCGCCCTATTGTCTGCAGCCATACCCTCTTGATTAGAAATGCTGGAATAACACAACACGGCCATCCGGATTACCTTTAAGCTGTTAAAATGAAACACGGAGAGGACATTCAGTATTAATAGCAGCGGTAATATTGTTGAAGTGTTGCCAGAACAAATGTTTTGTAGGCTGTGATGGATTTTTGTAATTATAACCAGGTAAGATTTTAAAATGCTTTGCTTCTTCATATAAATTTTATGTGATTGTCTTGAGTTGTATGATGGAACGCTGTGTAAGAATCATAGGTATCAAACTGTCCATTATGCCGTAAATGTCAGTCTATCTGAACTTGTTCTAGAATCAAAGATGTTTTTTAGGGACTGTTTGTTGTAAGACGTTGCTTTTAAAGAACTAACACAATATTTCAACTAAATTAATCATTTCATGTCCTTCTTTGGCAAGTACTGTACGTGTGTAATAAGCCCCACTTTTCCACTGGGTGGCTGATTCACCCCTGTTTAGGTTTATTCCTGTGAAACAACCATCTGGGTACATTAAACACCTTATTTGTTCAGCCTCAAGCAAAATATTCTAACTCACCACAAGGAGGCATAATTCATCAGAATATATGATATGGCTGAACCTTATGAAGAATATGAAACCACAAAGAGAAACACAGACTTTATAGTAAGATGAAAACAATTCTGTGAAATTTTCTGGTTAAAATATTTCTCCCTTTTGTTAACTTAGAGCAACAATGGCAAAGTGGGTGATTATTACTTTTCTCTTCACTGCTACAGGAGTTTGGTTTTAATAACATTATTTCATTATTTACACTTAATCGTTTTGTGAGATACTTCCCCGTCACATGAATATACGGGTAAATCTTTTTGTCCAGTGTGCTGGGGACAAGACAAAGTTGACCAAACAGAAAATATAAACAAAGTAACTTTATACAGTTTGAGTGACTTATTCCAGAATCATATTCTGTAGATTGCGATCTGAGGCTGTCTATACCACAGAGTTAGTAAGGAACCCTAAGGAGGGTACAATAGGCCCTGAATCGTACTTGAAGGACCCAGATATGAAAACGATCTATTGTGATCTTCTCGTCCGTCAAAGAGCTCCTCGCAAGAGGTGGAGTGTAAAGCACGGATACCTGATGCGATCTTGTTAAACTTCTGTTAGAGAGAGCATAAGAAACCACACAATGAATCTCCATTCTGATCTTTCTGGCTTTCTGCCTTTGCATGTAACGTATTAAAGTGTTTAGGATTTGCCATCTAAATTATGTGATAAAGTGCATTCCTTTATATTGTATATTGCAATACACAGTTCATAAAGATTTGATTTACATTTGCAGATGCAAACATATGGAAATGAAAATTAAAAACTACCAAAAACATCTGAGTGAGTTTTTTGCCTACGAGGGTTCAAGTGTTTCAATTAACCTGCAGTTATTCATCTGCATTCTATCTTCACTGGTACTATCAGGTCATTATCCCGGATCAGCTCGTCAGTTCATATGTGCTCATCTCAGACATGCAAAAGATACCGCGATCGCGCGAAGTCTAATGTAGATTCCAGATTCATGGCTAAAGTCACTACCAGACAATCAAAGAAAAACCATGTGTATCTGGAGATCTCCTCTACATCGATAATCAGACTCTGCTCTGTACCTACTGCGCTCTGGAGCCCACAGTGAACAGGAAACACAAGAACACTGTACAAAAACTGGATATAACATAAACTATAAACCCTCTACAAATTAGACTGGAGCACATCACAATCAAGAGAATCACATTCCCAAAAGATGCAGCTCATGAACACTGAGAACAAACTATCCTGCATGTAAAAATGCCATGTAAAATATTCTATGTTTAAAATGTTATCGAATAACTTTGTAAACAGAAAAGAAAAGAAAAGAAACCTGACCAACCCCTCCCCCCTACGTCACATGAAAGAAAAGTAAAGAAAAGAAAAAAGGAACCACATGATGGCAATATGTGCCATATATGAGTTTTACTCATCTAATTGCTCAGGATCACTAGCTCCTCCTGTTTTAAAATAACACCCCGCGATACTCTTGCCATTCACATGATGTGTTTCTCTACCGTCTTGTCATTAATGTACTGTCTGTACAACAGATACAATTTGTCATTTTAAAAAGTTTAAAAACTGCTTAGTTATTTAGGACAAAATAGACAAACTGTAATTACACAATAATGTAGTCCTAATTTTAAGCATAATGAAATATAAAAAAATTATACTTAAAAAAAGTTCATCCCCCATCCAGGTAACAGCTGCAGAACTGTTAAAACATAATAACAAATTAAAATAAATAAATAAATAAATAAATAAAGGAATGGATGATAAATAATTTTAACTAATCAAATTTTAAAATAACGCTATATGTGGTCGTGGTGCAAGTTACACTAACCTACTTGAGTATGTTTTCTCATGGTTTATTGTTGAGCTATGAGGTCCTCACTGATTATTTGTGTAATTGGTGTTTTTTGTTTGTTTGGTTGTTTGTTTTTTTGATGAAACAGTCATACTATGATTATAAGGGCACCTCTGGAAACACCTTTTATGGCCCCTTTAAATTAATGTGACTTTCAAAGTATATTAAGCAATACTAATACTGTTATTACACCATACAGAAGTAGCCTATAGTTAAGTTTTCATGGATTATTATGTGTAAAACACATTGAGCCGGTATAATGTGCCCCCCCCCACAAGATGGCAGTGTTTCAGAGATTCACTATAAGACTGCTGCAATGAACATCAGAATTGAATTTATAGAAACTGAACTTGGGTATTCAACTGTAACTCCGAGAGGAGGGACTCCAGTGTTCACAGGATCTGACATGATCTACATCGGTGGGGGGGTCTCCTAGAGAGACATGTCCATCATTATATTCTCTTCTCAGAGTGCTGACACTGTGTACCATGGATCTTCATTCAGTTATTATGTTTTGTGCCTCAAGCAGGTAGTAATTGGTCCAATATATTTTTTTTTCTGTTTCACCCAGTTAAAAACATTTTTCATTAAGATTTTTTTTTTTGTTTCAGCTCTGCGGTCTTTGGAAAGTGTCATTAAACCAAACGAACACCGCCGGGGGGGGGGGGGGATGTGTTGTTTATAAGGAGGGTCAAGTTGTTACATTATTCTTGTAGTCATTCACCTGGAGCTACAGATTATATCCACTGTACCGTCAGTATGAAAGATCAAAACCTGAATTTCTTGTACTCATCCTACAGTAGTGCAAAAAAAAAGCTGAGGTGTCTGATGTAGATCCAAGATTCTCTGTAAAGTGAAAAAGGGAGAAAATCCAGTGGGATCTGAAGATCACCCATCTGGCTGTGCTGTATCAGACTCTGCTCTGTACTATTGTGCTCTGCAGCCCCACACAGTGACAGGAAACACAAGAACACTGTACATAAACCTGATACACACCACTGCATCTACATAACACATATCCAACCTTCATATCTGCTAAAAAAAAAGAGTTTACATAAGGAAACACTCTTCTAATCAGCAAAAGTAGTATTATATACATGGATTGTCATTCATAACATTAAAAGGTCATAACCAGAAAAGGAGACTTACAAACATTCACTTAAAAGATGTTACACTTAAAGAAGAAGATATCAAACTCATAAAATCATAAAAATCAACTTTAGATGCATTTATTCAATTACTTCATTCTTACTTATTCAGTTAATACTAAAATAATTGAGTAAATAGCTTTAAATTATACAGAAACATAATATAAATATAGCGGTGATCAAGCATTTGTTCAAAAACACTATTTATACTAATTCTTACCTTTATAAAGAATTTTTCAGGGTTTGCAGAATAACATGTTTTAATAATTTCAAACTTCATTCACAAGTGGTGCGAGTGAAGAGATCAAATTATTGTTATGGCGTACAGGTTTATTTTACCACTGATACAAACATAAACCTTTTCTGGCACAAACAGCTACCAAAACAGATCACCAACATTTCATTCTAAATGAATTACCTTTTGGTGAGGGAACTACTGAGCCTGATTTTAAGAAGAGATTTTCTGCAACATTGAATTCAACATCAAAAAACAGTTCCACTGATGATCAAGAATCTGGTGTGTTTGACTCGCTGTGTATTACTGTGCGCTGAGGCCCACAGTCACAGGAAACACAACAACCTTGTACAAAAACCCTGCAAATAAATATTTTTTCTGAAATGTTTGGCCATACATAATCCACAGGGCTTATAAATGTATCCTGGTAGACAGTTGTGAAAAAGTTGTTTTAACCATGCAAACCACATGACTCTCTCTACCAATAAAATAACATATCATTAATATATATATAATATGAAGAGTTTGGTTCCAAAACGCAATAAGTTCCATTTTGATTCATTTGAGTAAAAAATGTGTTTCTTTACCAAAAAGTGCAAGATGAAAAATCACTATTTTCTGTTTTAAACTTTCACATAGCATCTTTAAGTTATAATAACATAAAAAATAATTCAAATCCAGGTTTTGATTTCAAAGATTTCTTATAAAATTTTATTATTTTTTTCCCCAAAAGCAATAACATCCATGATACTTTTTTTTTTCCTCAAATCCAATAAATCTATTGAATCAATATGAAAGTTATGTTTCATATTAAAACTGATGAAAATACACAACATAGTAGTTGATCCACATATGACACGCCTCTGACACTGGTCACTACTATCTTATATACAGGCACTGGACTAAAAAATACATTCATCAGTCATCGCTTCCAAAATGAATGTTCAACTGGTCATCTTGTAACTGCTATAAATTAATTACCGCAATAAAATACAATTTCATCACGAACAAGAACATGAACAACAATATCAAATTAGACCAATGAAATTACATTTTCCCATACATTCAAACTCCAAAAGTGCATTCATCTTTGCCATGTTACATTCATTTTAGTTGAATAGCGCTAATGTGCTGATCTAACAAACAAACATAAAATGGCAGTAATAAACACACTTACCTGAGAAGCTATGCATATGCGTTCATAATCGAATGCAATTCAATCGAAGGAATGCAATTATTGCGTAGCATTTGTCAGTGATCTATGGCGTCTGTGTATTAAGTAGGCCTAAGGAATGTAATTGATGGCGGCTATTGAATTATTAGATAAATATTTCACACCCGAGGTGTTACAAATAATAATAATATTTTATTTCAAATCATCTGCTATAAATAATTAATCTACACTTTTTTCTGCAGTTGCAAAGGCTTTCCTTTAACCAATGGTGGGGCAAAAACATGAGAAGCAGCAGATGATATCATCACACAGAAAAGCAGGAAAGTCCGTGTGTTTGAGTGTGAAACTGCAGAGACTCACAGTACACAGATCTACAGCTCAGAGGCACAGACAACATTAACACCAACTGATCTGCGACCTAGTCCAACCATGGAAAAAACACCTGTTTTTTGATTTTAATATGATTTCAGTATAGTTTGACTCTTATTTTTTTTGTGTACAGTGGTATAATGAGGATAATTTGAGATTTTATTATTATTATTTGTTTGTTTGTTTGTTTGTTTTAGGTGTGATGACTGCAGACCAGATTTGGCCACACAAACAGATGCTGTTTGTCATAAAGGAAGATGAGAAATGTGGCCCTCAGATTCTCGTATACAAGCAGTGTCTCTGTGTATTTGTATTGGTACAGACAATAGCCTAATAAAGAGCTTCAATATTTAGTATATTCTTCACAATCAAGTAGTGGAATGGTTTCGTATGAACTCCGATCACAAAAATCCACTGAAACTCATCATTACTGGGTGTAACTTCCTTGTCAGATTCAGCTCTCTCTAATTGTGCTCTAAGAGTAGTAGCCCAGTGATACAAAGTCATATGTGGAAGCCGTACAAAAACTCAAATTAATTTTTAACTTTGATGGCAAGTCAACATCCAAACCCACAATCTATATTCACACAAGTATTATTAAAATTGTGGAAACACCTGTGTGTGGTTAATGAAGGGTAACAACAAGGATACAAAAATAGCAGCAGAAGTCCCTACTTGTTTTCATTACAGTACATTCACACTATTCTCTTAAAGAACGGTTTCCAGGTGATAAGTCAATTCTTCATACAGTGCAAACTAAATAGGTCCAGTAATTTTCCTGATTCCCAATTTTAATGCTTCTGTAGTGCCTGACATGGAATCTGACAGGTCAGTTTGTGAATTATGTCCGAAGATTTCAAAACTGAATTTAATTTAATTTGAATTACATGGCGGGGGTCTTGTTGGTAAGGTACAACATTTTCAGGTGTGTGTACCAATAAGGGTCATGCAGGCCAGGTCGGATCAAATTTTACGTTTTTTTTTATTCACACAGAGCATAGGTCAGACAGGCAAAAGGTTGTACACGCAAAATAGTGTCCTAGAGGCAAGGTAAGAGAATAATTTCAGTCACAGGCACAGATAAAGCCAAGCAGGCAAATGATCAGAGGAGTGGATAAACAGGCTAGGGTCAGAACAACATACTAGGAAACGAGAACTACAAGGCACTGGTAATGGCAGCTAGGCGATCAATACTGAGCACCTGTATGTGTAGTGAGTGCAACCCTTATAGTGTTCGGGTTACTGGACCCAGGTGATTGTGTAATCCGAGGGGAGTCTTGGGAAATGGAGTCCAGGGTGATAGTCTGAGTGGAGTGTGTGGCAACCTCTGGTGGTGAGCAGGGGAACGGATCGTGACCGGTGTTTATTCCCCAATAACATTTTATTCATTAGAAAGAGATGAGAACGATCTGGGGTGGGGTGTGGGGGGGGTGGGGTGCGACCGTGAGCGAGTTGAGCCCTCCACTCTCAAACAGGAAGCACGTCACCTTCCACTTTAACGTAATTCAAGATGGCATTGCCGTGAGTGTTTTCACACTTTCACTCAGGTAATTTTTTGAGATACGCCATTTATAGAGTTGACCGGACCGTCGTGTCCTAGTGTCAATTGTTTCACCTGGCCAATGACTCATAATCCCTTGATTTACGATTTTTGTTTATGTAGAAAAAAATGCAAAATGCCAAAAGGAAACTTGAATATGTTGTGTGTTTTAATCGACAGGTGACGGGACCGCAACAGATTAAGCATTATCACCAAACTTCAAACATATCTATGATAAAACAGCGTAGCTTTTTATCCACATGACCGTAGGAGGGAGTGGTCGGACTGTGGTCATAATAACAAATCTGCTGGCTTTTTAAGACATGGGTCCCGCGCTCGTACAGCTTCGTCAATCGTTATCGCTTATCCTGCTTCATTCTAACTACGTTAATAAATCATTAGCTCATCCATGAACAAGATTTCTGCCCGATCCCTCCGTCGGAGGCATCGGCTGGGCGGATGAAGACCACAATCCTATGATTCCACACTCAGGTCACGGCGCATCATCAAACTAAGCTACCTTGGTACTTTGTGTCATTATTTTGTGATTGGCGCCACAGACGGCAAAAAAACTGCCCTATGGTGCCTTAAAATTTTAAATTACCATCTGTTAGAAATTACATCACATTCAGCACTGGAGGGGCACACATCCCTCAACAGTGCCATCAGCATGTCGAGGATTTAGACCTGGAAGACTTGAATCATCACGAGAAGAGCAGCACAGAGGAACCGAGAGCTACGGTAAAGGGACAAAGCGACACATTAATTAGAAACACCCATCAAAACATTTCATCTCAACAATGGAAACAAAACTGATGAGTATGGTGCGTTTCTTCTCAGTACAGACTCTGGTACGAAATATCACCAGTTAGCACACTTACAGATACTTGTTTTAGTTACTTCAGGTATGTAACATGTATGAAACTGTATATTTGTATTTTCAGTGGGCTGGGGGGACAAGGAACATGGGTTGAACAGCCTTTAGGAGAAATGACTGCAATTACAAGGGATCTTGTTACCTCATGCAGTGCAGTTTTTTTTCTGCCACAACTACAAATGCATATCTCTACTGGGTACAAAACAGCTACCGAACCGATCACCAACATTCATCTCTGAGTGAATTTACAATTGGTAAAGGAACTTACTGAAAGATCATTTAAAGAGAGATTTTATGCAACATGGCCTCCACATCAGCACACCAGTTCCACTGAACAATCAAGAATCTGCGTGTTTCCGACTCTGCTGTGTACTACTGTGCTCTGCAGCCCACAGTGACTGAAACACACTCAACACTCATACAAAAATATATATAGTAAATATATAACTTTTTGTGCAAGACGTCCCCTCCTGCAGTCAGTTGGTTGGATAATCCCAGAAAAATACAACATATTGCAGAGATAATATATCTATCTATCTATCTATCTATCTATCTATTCTATCTATCTGTCGTTCTATCTGTTGTTCTTTCTATCTATCTATCTATCTATCTATCTATCTCTAAACTAGTCGGAACTAGGTCGTTTTTATTTTTGTCATAGTTAAAATTCGTATTGCTCCTTAATAATTATGATCATTAACCATTCATATTTGTAGGACAAAATCATCTGCTAAAAAATAAAAGTTACATCCAATACTCATTTACGGAAGGAGAGAATGCAACAAGCAATTCATCTTAAGGAGGAAATAACAAACCAAGAAGGCGCTAGTAATGCAATGTTTCAGACACGCTTCAGATTAGTTACAAATGTAATTTCATGCAGTTGCCAAAGCTTTCCTCTAACCAATGGCAGAGCAAAAACATGAGAAGCACGAAGATTATCTCATCACACCAGAAAAGCAGGAGTTTCCAGGGTGTGTGAGTGGAAACTGCAGAGACTCACATTAACACAGATCTACAGATCAGAGCAGAAGACAACAAACACACACGCTGCTCGACCTAGTCACACATGGAACAAAACTGATTTCTCATTTAACTTCTGCCTTCAGGTACAATATGATTATTCTTACTTTTATTACAGTGTTGATTAATGCGGTAGATTGAGATAATTTATTGTGGAACTTCAAAAAACTGGGGGGACAAATTATTTTTGTTGATTGATTTAGGTGTGATGAATGCCAGACCCAATTATGCCAAATAAAAAATGCTATTGTCCTAAAGGAAGATGAAACCTGTTAACCCTCAGATGCTCATATGATACAAGCAGCAAGTTTATGGTGTATCTCTACTGTTACAGGACAGTATCCGAATGGATGAGCTTCACTAGTAAATATATAAGTATTCCAGGAGGTGGGAGGTTGGAGCCCCTCTGATCCTCGTCTTTCGTCTACTACACCACAATCATCCACGGAAATCAATATTACTGGTGTAACTCTGTCAGATTCAGCTCTCTATTATTTGTGCTCTAAGAGTAGCAGCCCAGTGATTACAAAGGTCTTATGTGAAGCTGTACAAAAAATCTCAATTAATTTTTCCCTTTAAATGTCAAGGCCATATCAACCCCAAATCTAACTTTTAGAAAATATAATTACCCCTGGTTCAAGTAACCACCTGTGTGTTGGTTACATGAAGCAGATAATGACCAGGAAGCACTAATACAGTAGAATATTTCTTGAATTACCAGTACATCAACCACCATTTTGAAAGATTTTGATAAACATCACATTATCATTACAGTTTCATTCCGCAAAAATCCTTGTATGGTGTCTGCCTGAATCCCTTAAAGAAAGTTTTTCCTCTCAAAGTTGAACTCTGAGTGAGTCCTAACATTAGTTGCACTGTTTGGAAATGTCAAAGTGACTCAATTAATTTAAACTAGTGCAGATCAGCAAAAATATATTCAAAACCCACCCACAAAAGGGTGGGGGGGGGAGGGGGGGGGGGGGGGGGGGGGGGGGGGGGGGGGATAGGGGGGGGGGGGGGGGGGGGTGGCATCATTTCTGCAACAAGATTGTTCACACCTGGATTTGTGGATCCTCTGCCAATTCCTCCTTGCAGATCCTCTCCAGTTCTCTGTCAGGCTTGGATGGCAAACGTTGGTGGACAAGACAGTTTTCAGGTCTCTCCAAGTGCTGGCTAAGTTGGGTTTACAGTCAGGGTCTGGCTGGGCCATTCAGTAACAGTCACAGAGTTGTTGTATAAGCCTTTGTGTCTTTTAGCTGTGGGCTTAGGTCATTTGTCCTTGTTGGAAGGTGACCGTCGTCCCAGTCTGAGGTACTTGCGCAACTCGGGAGAAGGTTTTCGGATATCCCGTTTACTTGGCCGCATTCCATCTTGCCGTCGATTGCAACCAGTCGTCCCGTCCCTGCAGCTGACAAACACCCCCACAGCATGAAGCTGCCATCGCCAGCTTCACTGTTGGGACTGTATTGGACAGGTGGGATGAGCACAGTGCATGGTTTTTCCTCCACACATACCGATTAGAATTAAAGGCCAAAAGTTTCTATCTTTGGTCTCATCAGACCAGAGAAATCGTTATTTCTCTGTTTTTTTTAGCAAAAATTCATGCGGGCTGTCATGTGTAATTTGCACTGAGGAGAGGCTTCCGTCGGTCCACTACTGCCCATAAATCCCCGACGACGTGGAGGGCTTCATTGATGGCTGACTTTCTACAAACTTTCTCCCATCTCCCGACTGCATCTATGTAGCTCAGCCACAGTGTCTTTGGGTTCTTCTTTACCTCTCTCACCAAGGCTCGTCTCTCTTCTCCCCAATAGCTCAGTTTTGGCTGGACGGCCACTCTAGGAAGGGTCGGCTCGTCCCAAACGTCTTCCATTAAGGATTATGGAGGCCACTGTGCTCTTACGGAACCTTAAGTGCAGCAGAATTTTTGTTGTAACCTGGTTCAAGATCTGTGCCTTGCCACAATGTCTGTCTCTGAGCTATTCAGGCATTTACTTTGACCCGTCATGATTATCATTTGCCTGCCACTGCACCTGTGAGCTGAAAGGTCTTTATATAGACAGGTGGGTATATAAATATAGGTACGTATCAGATTAATATATTCGTTAGTTAAACACCCAGGAATTAACAGATTTTTAAACTTGCTTGCATTTAAATAAATATGAAGCAACCGATAGCATAAACCAAACGCACCACCACAATGACAAATCAATTGGGGATTTTTTATTAGCGTTATCACACATTAAATCCGTTAACACCACAACCACCAACTAGCGGCACCTCAAATTTTTTAAACACAGGCTAGGCCTACTGCATACATGAACCAACGATTAAACTAAATAACGTTAACCATTACTAAATAAACACAGAGAACTTTGAAAATACGATAGATATACTTTTTAACAAAAATAAATACAAACCGAAATAATAATAAAACAAAATATAATGCTTTAAAAAAAATCACATTTCACATTCACACTCGCTTGCTTAACAGGCTATTGCAAAAAAGGAAAATAACTAATTACAAAAAAAAGTGTGTATAGGTATATATGCATATATCTATCTTATCTATTATATAGATGTTATATATATATATATATATATATATATATATATATATATATATATTATAAGATATATATAAGTATAGTATATAGTTCTGAAACTACATCAATTGCTATGTTTGGTCATGTTAAAATTTGTATTAATCTTAAAGAAACAGACCAAGAAGTGCTAGTAATGCAAAGTTTCAGACAGCTTCAGATAGTACCACATGTAATTTCATCCTGCGTGCAAAAGCTTTCCTCTAACCATGGCAGCAGCCAAAACAAGCAGTAGACGGTAACAGCACACAAAAGCAGGATATCCAGTGTTTGTTCGTGTGAAACTGCAGAGACTCACAGATCAAACAGCTCTGCGCAAACCACCGAATTCATTGCGAGTTCATTGAGATCGCATTGAGTTAAATAGTCTCTAATTGGCCTCTAAATCAAAGCGCTCTCAAAAAATAAAATAAACTAATAAATAAAACAAGCCCGTGCAAATTAATATAAAATCTTTTAAAAAACGAAATGTTATACAGGACACTTCATATTTAATGGTTCTTTTATATTATTATTGTTTTTAATCATGTTGTTAGTATTAATACGAAATGAGGCTGCAAGTTTTAATTTATTTCATGAGCCGAAAAGAACGCACTGCACACTTCTGTTTTGGCTAACCCGCTGCTCTGACGCCCCCAGTGCACCTGAAACACTCAAACCCACACAAAAACACGATACTGTGATCAATCAGTCATCATTGAGGACCAGTGACAGGCATTGTGCAAGACACATTACCAAAACTGACCCAGATATATTTTGTACTAATATCACATTTTATGAGCAAACACAAAATCAATAAATAAATAAATAAATAACAATTTACTTCAGCATATGAACTACGAAATATTACACAAGAACGGAGAATACCAAGATTCCATAAGGCATGAAAATCAGGAGAAAACATTAGTGAGTGTTACAGAATCTATCTTCTGGTTCTTACAGGAGTGGAAATGTAAAACAGAGAGGCGGGATCTACCAGATCTGACACATCTAAGATCAATAAGAACGGAGTAGAAACATGCAATCTTCCAGTGAACACAGTGCACAGCACAATGGATGTCTTTTTTCAGTTGTGTTTCGTCGATATCCTGGCATGTATGCATATAAATTGATAGAATTCACATTTTTAAGATTCAGCTGAATCAAAACAGTCAATAAAAAAATGATCTATTCTTTACAGCGCGATCTCTGGAAACATCAACCCGACGAAACAGAGGCTTTTTGCTGAGGCGGGTTTAAGGTTCGTACTCTTTAGTTATTCCTCTGAAGATTATCTATACTGGTACGGGCAGTATCCCGGATCAGCTCCTGAATTTTCTCGTGCACTTCTTAGATGTAGCAACAACACACAAAAAGTCTGAATGTAGATCCACGACTCTCAGTTAAACCTCCACTTAAACGGGAAAACAAAGCAGCTGTGGATCGGGTCATTCCTCTGCTGCTGTATCAGACTCTTCTCTGTACTACGGTGCTCTGCAGTCCCACAGTGACAGGAAACAACATTAGCTCTCTCCACAAAAACTCTGTACCCAGTGAGAGCGAGCAAGAATATAGATCAACTGTCTTAAATTGACATTATGACGTTCTACAAACCTACAGGACTGTCCTTCAACTTTGCATGCACTCTAGGTTTTCCTCTGGCAAGCACATTTCTACACACACATGCATCAGTGTTGTCAAATGTTCTTGGATTTTTTTTTTCCATGCATAAGGGGAAAGGACGTGCAGCGAGCAAGGTTGCATAATATATATATATATAGTAGATCATTATTATATATAATATATAATATTGATATCTAGATCTTAGTAATATATATATATCATAGATATATTATAATAATAATAAAAAACCATAGATAACCTAATAGAATATAAAACATATTTATAACATTTACAGACCTACACATATTACTTGATGTGCATATAAATCTCAGAAAGACCGAAAAGATGAACATTTTATTGTCACAAGTTTACTGAAAAAAGAACAGTTCCAAACAGACAGAAAAGGACAGCCAGCTAGACCATTGGTGTGCTCATTTGAGCAGTTGTGTATGTGAAGCACACAGCATCATGTGACAGTGAGTAGAAAGTTTCCTGGTGTCTTTATGACTTTCAGTTTCTCACACACAGTGCAGACACATTGAAAGGACTCTCAAGGAAAGAACTGAGTCTCCTCGTATTCAACATGGACAGAATGCTTTCTAGACTCATTGTTATTATGGGAACAGGTACATTAATTATGGCAGAAAATAATGAAAACAATGCAGCCTTGAAAATCATAAAAAAAACACTGTTTAAAAAAAGTACATTTAACTGTTTTGTGCTGTGTCGTGTTTTGAGAATTTGTTTGATTTATATTCTGCTTTTGTGGGGGCTCACTAGGGGGTTTGGTGTACGGTGACAGTATTGAACAGATATAAAGAGAAATATGTTATCACAAAAGAACCAGAAACTGTCCAAGCTGAGCTGCTCGTACAGTACAACCATCACTGAAGTTTCGACTTTTCTGGTACAGACCAGTATCTACATGGAGAAAACTTTTGTTTTTACCTACAGAGGTGCTCGATCATGGTACAACACAGACACCGCTGCTGCTCGGTTTTCAGTCTGTTACCATTCAGATTACATCCACTGAATCTCACTATTACTGATGTACCTCTTTCATATTCAGCTCATTATTTACTGTGCTTTATTAGTAGCAAGCCAGTGATACAAACCATGAATAAATGTCCATACAAACACCTGAAGCTCTGTTACTTTGAAACATAACTAGTGGAAAACTCTAATCAAAACCACAATCTAGCCAGCAAAAAATGTTATAAAGGTGCACACCCTGTGGAAGCAGATTGTTTAATGGCTAAACCGTTTTTTGTTTTTTTTTTTTCTTGTTTTATAGAATATATATTATATATATATATATATATGTGATGTTAGCCTAAAACATTGTCTCACACCAGACGCGAGTGGCGTGGTGCGGCAAAACATTATAGAACCATTATAATCATTGATGCTGTCTACACTGGATGCGGCACGACACGAAAAAATCTGTTAGATGGTTGTGCTTGTGTGCGACCACTATCCGGCGTCCCGTGTGACACGGTGTAAAAGTTGAGTGAGCTCACCGTTAACCTACACTGTCCGCTAGGTAACTTCAGACTGTTTTTAGCTAAATATTTAATGTGGAACAGTGGTTCCCAAACTGGGGTACATGAGGCAACTTTTTTTTTTTTTTTTATCTTTTTTTATCATCAATGGCATAAATATGTAGTTTAATAGAAGGTTTAGTGCTGTATGAAGGGGACAGGTGATTTTGATTTGTTTGGTGATAACAGGGAGGTGTACATGATAAGTAGGGGATACAGTTTGAATATTATCAAAGGAAATGCCTTCTTGTAGGATCCAAAGTTTGTGTTTAGATATTACAAAATAGTGATTCAAAACAACACTTTCATAACAGCTTTTGCTTTTGTTTCTTCTAAAACAGACTTGCAGTGTTGTGGATGGTTATCTTAAGAATGTCAGTGCGTTCACCTCCTCATAATATTTAAAATTTTATATGCACACTACAAAACATTAAAGGAGGTGAAATTTTTTGTACTTAGAAACTGATTTCCCCTCGCGTATTGTGTTCGGCCCAGAAAAGTAGACAGACTCTTTGTTGTTATGTATGTAGTTACTATTCCTTTTGGCATAAAGAATTTAGCATTATAATCAACTTAATTAGTGGTCCTTGAATTTTTAGCACCAATAGGCCCGTAAATACAGTGGGCCCTATCAACCCCTGGCGCAATGCGACGCAAGGCACAAGCGCAAGTGTGGTTGCTAGTTTCAGTCCGGCGCCATTTTCGCACTTTCCCTCCATGGCCAAGTCATGAATTCGAAAATGCATTTTGCAACAAATTTGTGCGCCCATCGGGCGTCTGGTCAAAAAAGAGGTGTGTTCTGGGTGCCATTGCTATTTTAAGGAGCGACAATAGGCCTGTCGCAATAGACCAAACTCAACCTGGTCTAAAGTCCCTGGCGCAATGTGTTTTCTTTGTTATGTAAAAGAGCGCGTTAGTATAGGCATTTCCCAATGCGAGTACAAGCTGCTTACTCAACACAGGGAAGCCAGCTAGGCACCACACACATGACACATATAAAAAATGTCATGATGGCAAGTATAAGGAATTTTTTGTAAGCAAGTTCAATATAAAAATGCCTCCGTGGTCATAAGGGGATAGATCATCGAATGTATTCAGAATTGGGTCTATCTCTTTGCTCGCACGACGGAGTAGCTCCGTTCCATCTCGGAGATCGCGTTCATGGTCTTTGCGCTTGCCAGATTTCTGCCGTGTACAATAGCAAAATCTGTCAATGGCACGAGCGTAACAACTGGCTCTAAAGGGAATGGAATGATGAGACTCGGATTGTTTTTATTGCACGTTCACGCCCCAATAAACCACCCATTCCTCATTAAGGAGAGATAGGGACAACCGTTAGAGGACCATGCGCCCGGGCGCGCCAACGAACCGTTTTTTTTTCCGTCGTTTAAAATAGCAAAAGTGGATTTGGACACGCCTGAGTGCACCTGCGCCGTGGCGCTTTACACTTTGTGTTTAGGATCGTTAAAATGGGCCCAGGTATAATAAAATGCAGGAAATGAGATTCAAATCGAAAAACATGTTCCCCCCATTTTTGTGTGCAACCCCAAGTTTACTTTCACTTAAAGCCATAAGAACTGTGTGTACACGTGAGATACTCCAAACCGATAGACATTTTTGACTGCTGTGTGTGTGTATTTATGTGAAGGTGCAAGGAGAAACGAATTGGCGAAATGGGATCCGCGCAGGGCGGGAGGAAGGAGTGCCCTTTGGCCGCTTCTCCCTGCGTGGTTACGACTCGGCTCGGCTTGGATCGAACCACCGTTTTGCGATTCCCACTGCAGTTTTAGTATCGCTGTTTATTCTAATGTAGTTATAGTTGCGTCACCTTTATGCCAAGGATACTATAAAAAACTTTTTTAATTCCGCACATCGCCCCATCAAGCTCCCCGCTGGATCCGCGCCTCTGTTGTCAACGAGAGGGAACGCCTGTACTTCCGACAGCAGACAACAAACCTTTTTGGTTGTTAAAAAAGGCGCGCTTCCTTCAAACAATTGCGTTCGATCCTTCGCGGCTGTGCTGATTTAAATCTATCGGTTCTTTTGGTGTTTGTGTCAAAATTCAGTGAACGCAGGTAGTGACGATTCTCCTCCGGCCAATCCTTGATCAAGCAGATTTTACAACGTCAATGTTGGGAAAACGTTACGGTTTTCACGTTGGAAACCATAAAATGAGGTGGTACTAAAAAAAGTACCAGGTACCCAGGTACCCGGTAACCGTACCCCGTGGAAACCGCCCCCCCAGAAGGAACAGTACGAGCTGTTACCCGAGCCCGTACCGAGCTGTACTGTGCCGGAACATGCATTAGAAAGCACCATTGTGGTTAAAAGCAGAGGTAAAACTTGCACAGACGCGCATCATTTTGTGTCTTCACACATCAATGTATGGTCCCGAGCAGCAGGGTTTAATTTGTTTTTGACTGTGTCTGTTTTTTTTTTTTAGTCTCCAAAGCTGTGATTCCCATCCCCTTAAATATGTATGACTGACAGAACCACCACGTTTTGAAAAAAGTTAAAATCTTGTTTGTGTTCTACATCTGGGATGCCCGGGGGGTTAGCAGATAAACATCAGATTTTCCTTTTTGGGTGAACCTATCCCCTTAAGTGATGTAAGTGCACATCCTGGCCACTGTGTGGCAGAATTGTCATCCTATTATATTTGTAAGATATATGTGTTTAATCTGTGCAAACCACCACAGTGACAAACAAAACTTCAGTCTGCCTCAGGTTTATCATAACCATATTTCACTAATGATTGCCTTTAAATTTTTATACGCGTTAAGTAAACATTGTTATCTGGCTAAGAAATGTACTCCTGTGGCTGCAGTTTCAGGTAACGCAGACTTTGCTTGTAAAATTGAATGAGTTCCTCATTACCATCAGAATATACATAAAAAACGGATGTATTTACATTTTTATATCTCGCTGACAGATTGCCAATACACACACTCTCTCAAATCAACCAACAAGAGTTCAAAACACTTCTGAAACATACAGATGGTTAAATCACACTCACTGCACGTACAGTACAGTGAGTCATACCTTACTTTTACTGGTACCAACATAAAACCAATGGAGTACCAGTTTACATGCTCAATAACTCTCGACGGGATCAGTCGGCAGTGAACAGAATTTTGAGGAAAGATTCATGCAGATCTCACAGTGTTTTTCTTCTACATTGAATGACACGAGGGGGCGAGACCCCCTTCAATGCTTCGTGGCGGCGGCAACAGAGGAGTATTATATTATTTTTGTAACTGCTCGTGCCACCCCCCATGGGCGGGCTGCCCGTTTCGTGCCCTTGCCAAAAAACCGCTACTGAGATATCAACAAACTCCTCAAGCTCCACTGACTGAAAACACATCCACATCACTGGACAAGGAACTCAGGAGTTCTGAAACGTAGCAGTTGTTGACATACTTAAACGTAAAATATACAGATTCACTGTGATTTATTTTGATAAAGAAAAACTGTTTTCTGTTCTTTGAAAACCATTCACAGGTGACATTGGTAAAGATATTAACAATCGATCTACCAATTTTTAGAAGTGCGGGCTCCACTGCTAATGCAATATTTTATTACTTGTGGGGTTGTTATGATCATTCATCCCTGTATATCTGATTTTCCCCCCCAGACTTCTGGTCCAATTATTCACAGGAATTAAAACACTCCAGCAGCATCAGGAGCAGATTCACACTTGAGTTTGACAGTTATTAGAGGAGTGACAGAGTCAAATAGGTATTTGATTTGTTTGTTCAGTTTTTTGGTGCCATCTCCATCATTCTCATAATACTCCAGTTTGTGCATGGGTACGAGCATCGCTTTTCGAGTATGGTATTTCAGTCAAAGTAAAGACAAAGTAAAATACAAAGTAAAAATAAATGTAAATAAGTGAAACTGTATATATAAGATTTTATATGTAGCATTAGATATAGATGTTTTAATCACTTTATTTGCGTTATTGCTTGATTTAATTGAATCCATTTTCTTTTTCCACCGAATTCTCATCAGCTGACACAATACACCCTTTTACTTTAGAAAAAACATTTTCTCTGAGGGTGAAAATGTGCCTCTGTCTTGTAACTACAGTACCACTGTTGTCACTGTAAGCTCTCCTCCAGTGGTATCGTCAGTAATTTCTCGAAAGCAAACCTACATTTTTACTAATTCTCACTGATATTCCAACAAATCTGAGCCCTGATCTTTCGTCTGTCTATCAAAAGCGACAAACGAAACAAACATGTAGATATGATCGACTTCTCTGCATCTATATCAGACTCGGCGCTCTGTCCTATGGCCTCTGCAGCCACTCAGTGAAGGGAAACACAATACAGTGCAGAAAACGGTAGTACATCCACATCACACCTATCAAGCCCCCACACCAGCTAGTTACCACAAGGGTTAAACCCCTCTATAAATTCCCCATATATTATTGCACACATGGATTGTTACTTTTGATACATTTGCTTTTTTCCCAGGTGGCGAGGAAGGAGGGGCTAAATAATACGGTATAATTCTGACCGTAAGTTGTTCAAAAATGACATAAGACAGTTCATCTGAGACTGTTAAGAAAACAACACAATGATTCTCCATCCAGTTATTCTGCTCTCTGCTTTAGCATGTAAGTACCATTGTTTTTAAAAGCATTACCTTTATGATCAACTGTGTGTCGATTAAGCATCGTTTTAGTTATTTAAGGCCTTAATATATAAAAAGTGCACTAAAAAGTCTAGATTAACTATTTTCGTATAGTCCCCTTTCTCAGATTAAAATGACAAACCTAACATTTCAGCATTTATTTGCAGGTGCCAGTAACGGAGATACCATTAAACAAGACCAAAACAGAGGAGTTTGTTGCAGAGGGTTCAAGTGTTAACTTATCCTGCAGTTATTCATCTGCATGGTCTTTACTTTGGGTACCGTCGTACTGATATCATGCCGGCCATTTCAGCTCCTGAGTTCCTTGTGGCTCATTGACATCAGATGAGAGAAAGAAACTCCTTCAGGAC
Organism: Cyprinus carpio; assembly: GCF_018340385.1. Taxonomy (NCBI): domain Eukaryota; kingdom Metazoa; phylum Chordata; class Actinopteri; order Cypriniformes; family Cyprinidae; genus Cyprinus; species Cyprinus carpio. The sequence goes on along the minus strand of NC_056598.1, from coordinate 20,743,412 downwards.
GTCTAAAGTGGATCAAAGATTTCAGTACTAATATAGAAAAGAAGAACACTATATCATATAGTTTCGTGTGGATTTGAATTGTCTAATCATGCACTCCCTCTGTTGCAGTATCAGACTCTGCTCTGTACTACTTGTGCTCTGAGGGCCCACAGTGACAGGAAACACAAGAACACTGTACAAAAACCCGTGACTCTAAAAGAAACAATAGTCTTCTACAGATCAGAGAGAATGTGACCCTTAAATGGTGAATTCCAGATTCTAGGACCCCTCTGGTATCTAAGCATTTTGCCAATTCAGAAAAGACTAAAACAATTATGGCAGAATCAACTTTTCACATGTCACAAAGTGTGCTCAATACGTTGTGTAAGGCACACTTCTTTAAATCATTTTACTTTTACTGCAAGGAATAAAAAAAAAAAAAAAAAAAAAAAAAAAGGCACATAAAGCCCATTACTAAAGGCTTTACAATTTAGAGATCACGCATTTGTTCAAACATATCAGGCTAATAGTAATTTTGTGAAAAATGGTTTCCCAAAGTACACAATTTTTAAACAATTAGAAAACTTCATCCACAAGGGGTCCAGCCCGCTGCTCTCATCCGTGCATGAGAATTATCATGTGGACATGATACAAACATTAAGAAGAAGAGCCACTATGAGATAACACAGAAAGCCAGAGTTGAGTGAAATATTTGCTTTATAGATCACCTATAGATAGGCTTTGATTTCCCCCTAGTGTTTCACAGCACATTATGCTGGTAAGTACATATATATAAGCTCTAGTTTATAAGAAAGAGTATACCCTGCATTCAGGTTAATACATTTTAAGTATACTTTCCTAATAATTCATGTTAATGACTTTACTTTTAGTTCTGTCTATTTTTCCAGTGTCTTCAGCACAAGACAGTGTTGAAACATTCATTAGAAATGACTGAAAAGTGATGGAGATCAAGGTATTTAACAACTCAAGAGCAGGTCATATGGGTTTTTGAAAAGCAAATCTCGCTCTTTAGTGCAAGTTTATAAACATAGCTATCCTAACTGAAAATCAATCTGCAAAAGTTTGTAATCAAAAAAGTGCATGATAAATAAAGATATTGTCTCTCAAAAGACAGAGAGTCGGTTGTTCTGAATCGCCGTAACGAGTCCGTCTATATTTTCGACTCTTTTGTCGTCGCCTGTTACCTGAGTGTTGTACGTCACTGGGTAACCACATTTGGCATAATCCCCGCCTGCCCGCGAAATTACGAAAAGAGTCTGACCTGCCCACAAACACTTTTGCTATTAGTAGCGGTGTTTACATCATGTTGAGAAAGACGCGGTGTTCAAGGATACCGCATGCCACAGAAATACAATTCGAGCCTTTGTTGTGTGCTTTATTTTTTATCAAGAACTTGCTTCTCTAATCTGGGCTTTTATCTTCGTTGGCTTCTAATCTCTCTTAATTTTGGACTAACAAGCTCTCTGACCACGACCTGTAAGTAGTAACAGTTGATACGTTAGGCGTACATTTTCAATTGAGTGCTCAAAATATAATTTTTTTTTGCCAATTTTGTTCCCTCTATGTATATGCCGCTTTAGTTAGGTTTCCAGTAACCACGATATTACTGAATTGAGTTCTAAACAAATCCCGCAGTAATCCTAAGAATATGTCGATTATTGTAGACTTGACTGTGACGTTGTTCTAATTATTGTTTAATAATTAAGCAACTGTAGTGTAGCACACCGATTTAGATAATTGTGAAATTGCTTGTATTTATTTTGTGCTGCACTGCAGTTATAGTGGTTAATGCCATGTGGAGAGATTGAGTGATTTCGGCTGGTGCTCCTGTGATACAACTGTTCTGCGTTCTGATTAAAAGTTAAGACCAGCGTCTTTTGTCTGTCGTTCTTCAAACATTACAGTAGACATATTTTGGTTTACAAACTGTATTGTTTAATCAGTTAGTCAGTTAGCACTCGCTAACGTATTCCACTAATGTTCACAGTTTAGCAGCTAAACTTTAGCTGTGGGCACGATTCGCTTGCATAAGTTGTTTTTGTATTTTATGTCATTATAAGAACGGATTGACTATATTATTGTTTTATGTAAAGTGCTTTGTCAATGGTAGCGCTGGCTAACTGGCTCAAGGACTCATCTCTGTGCCAATCACCAACGTTGGCCAGCTGACCAATCAGAGCAGAGTAGGCTTGAGGAAGGGAGGGGCTTGCTCCGAACTTGCTTGAAACGAATCATTTCCTAATCATTGGCAAATGACTCTAATATTAAATTATATTCTGAGAAAATTACAATGTTTTCTGACCTTAGATGCATTTAAACCTGATGTAGGGGACTCCAATACAATATTGGACACTTTAAAATACCATATGATCCACCTGTACTTTGACAATTATACTACTACTTCCACAACTCACTATCTCTTTGGTACAAACAGCTGCCAAACAGATCACCAACATTAATTTTGAATCAATACACTCACTGAGCCTGATTTTACAAAGAGATTTTCAGCAACATTGACCTCACATCAAGAACATTTCCACTGATGATCAAGGATGTGCGTGTGTCTGACTCTGCTGTGTACTACTGTGCTCTGAGGCCCACATGACTGAAACAACACTCAACACTCATACAAGACTCTCTTTCCTAAAATCTGTGTGCAAAGAACTGAACCATAAAGCTCCACAGAATTGGAATGACATTTTATCCAAGTTTAAATCCACAAATTGGAACTTGAGTGCTGTAAACTACTAATATATATCTTAAAGAATTTTAATTATTTAGTGCTCATCTCATAAATGTAAATTTTACATAAGGTCTATACCATAAAATGCTATTCATAATCTTCTGTGAGCCTCCATAAGATCTTGCATCAGACTGAAAGAGGAGATCTGAGCTGATCTTGTAACATTTTCTTGACTGTCACAAAGCTCAGTCCTGCTGTAGTGACACACACATTTAAAGTGATACTTCATTTAATCATTCTGCTCTCTGCCTTGGCAAGTAAGTGCATTTGTGTGTTTTGCATGCTTTTGCATTTCTAATTTGAGAATATGCATATAATATTTTGTCAAATGATTTTCACATCTTACATACATAATGAACTTTTTCACTGAAATATAAACTTATTACATCCTTAAATAATGTAAAGAAATTCTGCTACTACAAATTAAAATCTCATCACAATGATAATGCATCTTAATATTTAATATAATTGACTAGTATCACTTACTGTATGTATTGAACAATTTCAAATCACTGTTTATAATCAATTTCAGCACTATTTGAAAATTAAATGTTTTTGGGTTTTTTTCTCTCTCTTTTCCAGGTTGTGATTTTGGAGACTATCACACCAGAAAGCCTGGAGGATCTGCTGCAGTGGGTTCAAATTTCTTATCCTGCATTATCCCTCTGCACAATCACTTCAATGGTACCGTCAGTCTCCTGGATCATATTCTTGTGCTTATATAGAGAGTGTGAAAGAGACTAAGACATCTGATGTAGATCCCTGGTTCTCTACTAAACTGAAAGAAAATAAGGTGTGTATCTGGAGATACACACCTTGAAAAGACAGAAATCTGATGCATTTGTACTTACATTAACTACATGTACTTACTCTTTTATCACTGGACCGCTCCATGTTTTAATAGCAAACGATGTGTTTATAAAACATTCGTCACTGAAATGACAGAACACACAAACCCACTTGCTACACACCGTTGCTGCCCCGGAAAAACAAACTGCATCCATTGTTCGTGTAACACTGGGTTCTTTTAGGAAGCTGAACACGGTAAACTTTCCCTCACATCCAAAAACACACTTATTTGGAGACATTCTCGAACAAATCCTATGCAGTGCTGCCGAGATTTCCATATGAAGCGCAGTCTCGCTCTTCTCTGGTCGACGTGTGCGTGGTGCGCTTTTCTGAGAGAAATGCTCATATAAGGAGTTCCACCATCGCTACGTCATTAAATCCACAATTAAAAAAAAAAAGCCCCAAACTTGTACCAAACCCCAATAAGATTTTGGGCACAAAAATTCTCTGTCATTCTCCAAATTATTTTTAAACTTTCCCTTTTTAGCATGAGAATCCTCTCTTTAACCCTGTGAACCTCTAAATACATGAAACACCATTGAAACCCCCCCCTTTAAAAAAGGCTCTGTGGATAATCATAAGTTTTATAAGTTTTCCCTTATAACAACTATGTTTAGAAAGGTCTTTGTTTTCTCGTGTTTCCAGCAAAATTTTTATGGTAAGACATTTTTTTTTTTTCTGTAACTTTAAAAAAAAAATGCTTACTTGGGTTACAAAATTTTAAAGTTTTGCAATCATTTATGAAATGTTACATTTTTGTTTTTTTTTTTGTTTTTTTTTTTTTTCCGTGTCCCGGACATTTTCAGTTTAACAGTCTTCAAGAGAAACCCTGCAAATGAAGGGGCCCTCTATTGTAATTTACTTATACTACTTTGGAACCCAGATTCTTCTGGTACAAATATTTTCCAAACAGATCCCCAAACATTAATTCTGAGTCAATACCCACTGACCTGATTTAAAAAGAGATTTTCTGAAACACTAACTCCACATCAAAAACATTTCCATTGATGTTCAAAAACCTTGTCGACCCTGTGTACACTGGCCTGAGGCCCACAGTGACTTGAAACCCTAACACTCAAGGTGAAAATCCTCATGCTTTTAATTCTGTCCCAAAACCCTAATAGCATATAATTAAAAAAAAAATAATTTTTTAGTTAGTGCTGTGCAAAATGAATTCATCCCCCTTTATGAATCTAAAGTATTATAACAACCAAAGATGAGGGCAATTTTAGTTCATTTTCTGCTTTTGTGTTCTAGGACTTACTGTATTATTTTATTACAAGAGTAAGTAAGAAACCCCAAAAGAGGGAAAAAAAGGGATGTGAATTTTAATTAAATACTGGGGTTAAAAACAGATCAAATCTTCTCTCTCAAAGAGCTTCTGAAGAGGTGGGTTTAAACACTTTTCCCCTGATGTGATCTTTAAAATTTAAAGTCTGTTAGAGAGAATACCACCACAATGAGCCCATTCTGTCATTCTAATTTTTGCCTTTGCATGTAAGTATTTAAAAAATTTTTGTCTTCATCCCAGTATCTGAGCAGCCAGAACGCTAATTTCTTCCCCAAATTAAGTATAAAGTTTTTTTTTTTGGGAGTTATTGCATTCTATACTGAACATCTAAAAATGAAAATAGATTAAATTTAAACCCTGTTCTTTAAAATTTGATTTACTTTTGCGATGCAATGATGAATTTAAATCAAACCAACCAAAACTGGAGTTTGCTGATGAGGGTTTGGACTTTTCCTGCGTTATTCATCTGCATTAAATCTCTACTGGACCGCAGTTCCCGGATAGCTCCCCATTTTTGTGTTTTATCTCAGATATCAAAACAAGCCAGGAGTCTAATTTAAATTTTCCGATTCACTGCCAAAGTCACCAAAGACAAAGAAAACCATGTGGATCCGGGGGATCTCCTCTCTGCTGTATCAGACTCTCTCTGTCCCGTGCTCTGGACCCAATGACGGAAAAACAAAACACTGTACAAAACCCGACACACATCATTACATCACCACACAATCCTCCCCCTACTGCTATAGGGGAAAAACAAGGGAACACCCCCCTATTCAGCAAAAATTATAGATTGTCATTCACAACATAAAAAGGTGAACACAAAGATTCGGTTAATGCTTCCAATTTCATAATCTTTTTTAAGCAACCACGTTTTAGAAAGTTTTTATTTTTTTGGCCCAAATAATTCTTCAAAAAAATCCCCACTCAAGAGAGTAGGCCCTTT